>NC_056725.1:1979668942-1979806442 GCF_019279795.1 Protopterus annectens | reverse complement strand
GGTGCCAGTTCATTTTGTAGTTCATGTAGTACGCAGCCTGGGATGTCATCTGGTCCCATAAATGCTGTATTCTTAGCTTTGGAGAGTGCAGTTTTTACCTATGTGGCCGTGATTACCGGAATTTGGCAATCTTTCAGTATTGAAATGGGCCCTTTAGGGGTGAGAGGGGGGTGAAATTAGCACTGAATCGATCTGCCAGGATATTGGCAATGTCCCTAGGATCAGTATACTTAAAGCCATTCTGTTGTAGCTCAGAGCAGATCTGAGCATTGCCATTTAGATTCTTGACATAGCTATAGAATGCCTTGTGGTTGTCTTTGGAATCTTTGGCAATTTTATTTTTGCAACTAGCTTTGGAGGATTTTATGAGGGATCTCAACTTCTTCCTGAGGCTGGTAAGGGCATTTTGTGCATCCTGGGATTTTCCTTTTTTCTGCAACAGTTTCTTCCTTCTGTTGTATAGTTTGTTTATGACAGGGGACCACCAGATTGGCTTCCTTTTTTTGGAGGAGAGCGTCTTGGTTCTATTTGGGATGGTACGATTCATGCACGAGTGGATGTGCTCATACAGTGCTTTAGTGTAGGATTCGGCAGCCGAACTTTCAGTTCCTGTCTGCATGGGTGTCATGAAGTTTGTCACTTCTGACTTGAGTAGCATGAAGTTGGCCTTGGAGAAGTTTTTTATGGATGTTTCCTAACTGGGGGGTGGGGGTGGGATGTGGATGTCAAAAGTGATTAGCTTATGATCAGACCTAACCAACGAGGGGGTGACCACTGGTGTGGAGTATTGATTTTCCATGTTGGCAATGACCAGGTCAGGATATTGGAGCCCCTGGTGGGACTATGGATTAGTTGATCCAGGGCATTGGAATTTAGGAATTCCAAGAACTGTTGGAGAAAGTTGTTGGTACACGAGTAGTTTTCCCAGTTAACGGCAGGGTAGTTGAATTCACCCAGTATTAGGGTGTTTGTTTGTATCTTAATATTTTCCAGTATGTTTAGAAAGGTATAGTGAGAATCTTGGGGCATGCTGAGGGATCTGTAGCAAGCTATAATTTGGATTGCAGTCTTACCTTGTGTTAGTTGCACCTGGAGAATTTCAGATGCATTGCTATGGGCAACTAGCCTGGAGGTGTGAATATCCTTGGTGACTATGGGCACTCCTCTACCTTTAGTGTTTCGGTCCTGGTTTGGTGACCAAAAAGTGTGGTAAGAGTTGTAGCCTGGTATTGAAGGGGTACTCTCTGGATCCTTGAACCAGGTCTCAGTTATTGCACAGATATCAATGTTCTCCAATTTTAGGAATGCCTCGAGAGAGTGCATGTTGAGGTTTAGACTTCTATCATTGAGTAGCATTACCATCAGATTTTGCATACTTGTACCTGTTACGGTGGTGGTTTTGCCCTTCGAGCCTTTCCTGAAAAGGCACTATAGGGGTGGCAAGAGCCTTAGCCAGTAACCTGAATCCCAGGGGTGACAGGTGCAGACCATCTCTGGCAAAGCATTGTGGTTTGTCGATCATGTTGTCCCAGGCAGACAGATACTGGATCCCCTTTGAATGACACCAGAAGCTTAGCCAATTGTTGAAGTCAATCATTTTGTCCTTATACTGTGGTATAATTCCGGGCAAAGGCAGGATGCTACTCAGGGCTAGGGTCATACCTGCCTGGGCCACATGATCCAAGAGCTCTTCCATGTCTTTTTTCATGTTGTCCAGAGGGGTACATCTCAAGTCATTCACTCCAACATGGACAATGACAGAGTCGTATTTTTACTTGTTGTGGAGTGACTTGAGTGCATGCATTTTGTGGCGGATCCTGGCACCAGACCGGCAGCTGGCTGTAATTTTCTCCTTGTTCAGCCTGGTGAGTGGGACATTAGTGTGTCTGACTATAGAGTCACCTATGAGTAAAGTGTTGGGTACATTGTCTTGTCTTAAGGGCTGTTGTTGGGTGGCACACTGGTATTTTGAGCTATGTGATACTTTGGTTGTGATTGGTGTTTGTTTGCGTTTCAGCTTCAGAGGTCCTTGTTGCTTGGGCAGGTTAATGTTAAGTGTGGGTTTAGTGTTGCTATGTGTGGGTGTTGGTAGTGAGGGTTTTGAAGGGCTATGTGTTGCTTGAAGTGTAGTACAGGTGTTAACCTTCTCCTCTTGATTGTCTAGCACAATCTTGGCTGGAGAAAGGTTTGCTTCCAGATTGGCTATGTAAGTGCATCTCTCGCAGGTTGTAGTGTTGGGTGGTAGGAGGAGAGGGTTGTCGGTGTACATGAGGCAATTGCTGAATTGCCCAAGTTTACCCAGATTTACCAGGTGGACAGGAGAAATTACTGGATCCTGGCCCTTGGACATGCCTGGTTAGATGCTTTTTTTTTTTTAATGTGTCAGATAAGGTTACATGCAAAGGTTTTGTGTGGTGTGTGTGTGTGTGTGTGTGTGTGTGTGTGTGTGTGTGTGTGTGTGTGTGTGTGTGCATGCGCGTGTTGGTGGTGGTTGTGGGTGGTGGCCTGAGCTAAGCTATCATTCTTTTTCCAAAAACTGTCCATAAACAGCAAGAACCACCAAAATCCTTGACCCACATGAACTAACTGTCCTTTCCATAACACTGTATGGCTAGTAACAGTTGTTGTTATCATAACCAAAGTGAGTTCATAATATGGTACAACACTGCACATTGTCACACAAAAAAATAGTTTATAATGACTGTCACTAGAAAATACCCAGTAAGCAGGTGCACTTGCTTTATGTTAAGGGACACTAAAAAATATTACAGGTTCTAAATCTATCTAAATGGAGACATAAAATAAAGCCATCATCTAATGCAGCAGTAAATGGAAAGCTGCATTTTTTTATAAAATGATTTGTGTTTATGAACTTGTTTACCCCTCTATACCCAGAGTACCACTACATTTTATAAACATGCAACTCTTTTCTAACACCAGGGCATAAAGCCTGTTAATCACAGTGGCATAATTACATGACAGAGTTCTGATCATGATACCACTGCAGTGACAAATGTGTGAGTTCATAATGCATTGCCACTTTAAAGGATTTTAATCACCTTGTGTGGTATGGAATTTCAAAGTTTTTTTACAGAGCTTTTCCATTTGAAAAGGTGAAGATACCCCTGCACAACATTACCTGCTAGGGGAGTATTCTCTTTAACAATTTTTGTAATCCTTGTTTTGGAACTACTTGTTGGCACTTTTAGCCATTGTTATGGGATTGTAGAGGCTCCCTGTCTTGTGAGGATGTACCTTTCAAATGCCACTTATTAAACCATGTTTGACTGATTTTGTAGGAAATCCATTATCGTGAATGTTGCCTGGTGTGTGAATGTTTATTGAAGTAATGGTTACACTAGCCTTACAAAGTAAAGGTTTTATCTTAAAAAAATTAGAATTTTCATTTGTCTCGCAGAAAAGCAGAACTTGGGAGGCAGTATCTACTAATTCCCGTGTAAGGGCAATCACATCTTAATACAAGTTCTAGTTTTCTATGATTAGTATTTTTTATTTAGTTACGCATCCTTGTTGGTGTGTATGCCACAGAGACATGGCAGGCAGCACTCTTTATTTTTTAGGTTTTATATTATCATTATTTTATTCTGACCTATTAGACAGCTAGTTGAAACTACAATGTTGTGGTAAATTAAATTAGTTAGCATGTACTGTTTATTCCCATTATTTAAGGGAGTTATCTTTCTTCAGTTGTTCATTTTACTTGATAACATGATTCTTTGAAGTTGGATTGCAGTAGAAACTTTTAGTTGAAACATTTATTTTTTCTCTGACTGGGACACATACCAACAACTCAAGTCATGTGTGGTGACATTATCTTTACTATCACTGACCACTAATATTAAGACTGGAACCTTGGGCACCAAAGGCAGGCACAAACTGTGTCATTTCTTTCAAGTTTACTAAAGGGTGAAATTGGCATAAAAGATAGCACTGCATTCTTTTCAAAAGATTTTTATAGCTGCCTTTCTCCAAATAAACCTAGACAGACCTTTCATTTGCATCATTAAAACATGCTTTCTCATAACTTTAATGGCAAATGGTAATTCAGTGCTACAGAAAGATCCTACAAGTTTATCCCTTCCTCTTGTTCCCTCCCTTGTACATGCATCCCAGTCTTTGGTCATATATTGAGAAATGGTGAACAGATGAAATTATGCATATCCCCAATCCCTAACTCTGCTGTGACTTACTTCCAAGATGCCCAGTTAAATGAGATGTTATTCTCCTATTATATGTGGGCAACGTATTTCAACAAACAGGTGGGGTTTACCAAATGCTCATATCAGAAATAACACAGTATAGCCAGAAAATAAGAAGTATTAATGGAAATAAAGGCAGTAATGTGTATGTACCTGATGGAGTGGCAGAAACTTGTTTCTGTGTCTTTGTTACACACTTGTCACTTACAAAAGGATGATTGCTTGACACTGTACTGTAATGCGGGCAGAAAGATAGAACAGGACCAGGACATACAGATGTGACACAACTGGACCATTCTTAAAGAAGAACACCCTTAAAAACAAAAACAGTATTTTTTTTTCATTAAAGTAAATGCAAGTCCCAAAAGTGCCATCCGGGGTGAACCAGCCCTCTTACCCCCTAGCTATGCCACTGTGTGTTTCGATCAGTGATGACCAATGGCTAGTGTCAGTATAAACCTGCAACAAATGTAACAATACAGCTGTGCTCTTTATTTCTATAGTGTAGTTGACATTGGACAGGCAGCCATGGTGATGCAGTGGTTAATATTGCCACCTCACAATAAGAGGTTCTCCAGTTTAATTCTCGACTGCGGGGCATTCTGTGTGGAGTCTGGATGTCCTCCCTGCAGTTGTGTGGGTTTCGTCTAGGTGCTCTGGTTTCCTCTCACATCCCAAAGACATGCTGCAGGTAGATTGGACACTCTAAATTGCCCCTAGGTCTGTGTGTGTGTGTGTGTGTGTGTGTGTGTGTGTGTGTGTGTGTGTGTGTGTGTGTGTGTGTGTGTGTGTGTGTGTGAAGGTTAGGTGCTGGGCTTACAACTCGACACCATAAAACTCCACTGCCAATCGTTTCGAAGATCATTGTTACACTGTGCTGACCTCTAATAGCAAAAAGCCAAAAGAAGAAGAAGTTGACATTTGACCTATTACTGAGATATCATTTACAAGTGCATTGGTGCAGGGCACACATGAGTCTGTTGTGTTTAAGAATGCATTTTAATTAGATGGAGGATAACTAGGAAATAACCATAGCAATACATGACAAACACCTGTTTACTTAGCACATCTCTGAGAAACTCATTTGCACGAAAGATGACAGAGTGTAAGTGCAAGTGAGATTCCCATTTCATGAATAAACTTGAGCTTGAGTTAGGAATATATGTTATGTGAAAAATAGCTGGCAGCTACTATGCTGTTCATAGTGTAGGTTATATTGGAAATGCTTTGTCATAACTTTTATGACATGAAGAACTGTTGCTATTGCCTTTCCTGTTTGTGTGGAATTAAGTAATGAGCAAGCGCAGTTCTTTGCTTAAACAGAAAAATAGTAATCCTTCTATTGGTTCACCTTCCTTCGTGCAAACAGATGAAGTGGCGATGCACAGCTGGCAGCCCTTTGGAAAGTATTGAGTATAAAAAATACATATGCTGCCTAGCTTTTTCTATGGCAGCAGGTGTACAGCAATAAGCTTATGATCATAGAGCAGATAACAGAGGGTTCAAATTCCAATCATTCACTTTTTATTAAGGATGTTGACAGGATGGCATTGCCTAAGCAAATGTGATCATTACTGCAAATGTGATAATAAATGACTACAGTAAAGTATGTTTCTTGCACAATTTTTATCATTAATGCCTACCTCTATACAGTGGTACAACTATTCACTGCTTTGCAGGCCTACCTGCAAAACACAATTTAATTTTGTGTACAGCTTTCTAGAAATAATAAGTGGTGGTACATGATTTTAAAATATTATTTCTGATTCAGCAAATATGCTAACTGTGTCTGGCCATATATCCAAAAATATGTGTAGTATGTCTTGTCACAGTAAGAACAGTTGGCACATCATATTACTAACTAATCTAAATAACTGTCAGAGTAAATGTTTCAAAGTTCTGCCTTTACTCCAGTTTAACTGCATGTTCCATTAGTGCAGTGAGTCTTAGGAGCATTGCAAGATGATAACCGGAATAGTGTGGCTGATGGCAAAAACTCACCAGGTTTTGCCACAGGGCATGAAGAGCCATTCACTGCCACTCAGCACTGATGCATGATGTCAAACTCAAAGCAAATGCAGGGGACAAAAAGTGAAGACTTTATTAGGGGCCATTTCTGGCCAGGTGAGAGTCAGATAGGGAGGCTAGGTGAGGAAGTAGGTTCAGATGCAACCTAGATAATTGGATGGGAGACCAAAATTCACCTCTTGGGTCTAATATATATATAGAAGAGCAATAAGTTTAATGCAACCATGTTCATTTGTGCTGCATACATACCCCTTCTGTCTCTGACTCTTTCTAATTGTTCAGCATGTGCCTCCCTATTCACTGAAATTGCCTGAGCAGCTGTAAAATAAAGTAGGAAAGAAAAAGAGACTTGAAAGCATTATGCATGCAAGTCTTGGCTAACTGCAGCTTTCCATATCATTTAAAATTGCTTTATCTGTGCACTTATACAACTGTGGAATGTCAGCAGTCCTAAACTCATCCAGCCAGTGGTTGAGCTGTTCCTGCTTGCACAGTTTCAGGTCATAGTAATGATGCCTACATTTCTCCCATTTGTGTGGAATGCCAGTAACACTAGAGATAGCCTTAGCCAGACTGTTTCAAGCCTCAGCCTTATACTGAGACCCGGTATAGTCCCCCTGTAGCAGCCTATGGTTGTAGCACTTTAAGAGGAGTGCAATAAATATTTTGACTCCTCCACACCCCAACTTTGAGATCTGAATTGGGCACCATCCTTCCTAGCTCCTATTATGTCTGCACAGGTCCTCCAATAACAGTGAAAGTGTTTTCCCGCCAATTCATGGCATTGTTTTTTACTGACACTGTGCACTGTGATAAGGGAGGGGCAATAGTAATCATGGATTGGGAAAAATATTTTGCGGGGGGGGGAGACAATTGGGGGATGGACAATTTTACATGGGTATGCCATTAAACCTGACATCACAATTCAAGAAAGAAATTGATGACTTTCTCAATTTGGCTTTGGAGGAGGGCATTATTAATAAAAAAAAACTGTGTACCATCTAACAGTTTCCGACCCCCAATCTCAATATCTGTATCTCCTACCTAAAATTCACAAGAATTTGTCCAATCCCCCCAGTAGACCCACAGTCTCTGGACAGGGATCATTGGCTGAACCCCTGTCGGCCTATTTAACAAAATATTTACAACCCCTGTTGCCCCTAGTTCATGCAAGAATTCAGTACACAACCAATTTTTTGCAAATCATTGAGAATATGCAATTAGAGCCTGAGTGGCTAATGTGCACTTTGGATGTGTCCTCATTATATACTAGCATTCCATACTGGACAGAGCTTGAGGCGTTGCAATTCTAGTTGGATCAGACTAACATCTATCCCCTGGATTCAATACGTTTTTGGTATGTTTAACTGAACACGTATTGACAAATAATGTGTTTCACTTTTTGGCAAATGTTTTTGGAAAGTTAAGGGCACAGCCATGGGGGCATCGTTTGCCCCAATTTATGTAGATCTGTTCATGGGATATTGAACATCAGCTCATTTATGATGTTTCGCACAACCTATTTCTTCAGGAAATTAACATCTGGCAGCGCTACGTGGACAATTGCTGGATGGTGTGGAGGGGGGATCTACCTTTTGTATTGGAATTTGTTGAATACCTCAATCAGAACAAATGGGGTATTCAATTTACTTTAAATTCCAATAAAGAATCTATCACTTTTTTAGATATGAAGGTTACTAGGAATCTTGACCATACCCTCCAAATGGAGGTGTTTAGAAAATATCCCCAGTATAATACATTATTGCATGCTGGCAGTCATCACCCCCCCCCACATCATCTGCAATATACCCAAGTCGCAATGTTTGAGGATGCAACACTTTTGTTCTACTCAGGAGACTCATGCCAGGTTTGAACAGGATCTGCATAACTGGTCTATCCAGAGGGGATATAAAGACAATAATATTTTTCAGGCCAGGGATCAGGTTAGACAACAATCTAGAGTGGAGCTGTTACAGTATAAAACATCTAACATTCACAGGGATGAACAACAACCCATACGACTGGTAACCACGTTTGGTAGGAATTTCCAATCGTTCAAGAGGGTTATCAACCAACATTGGGATATCTTAAAGGCCAATGCCAAACTCAATGGCATATTGTCTTCTACTTGTTCATTTTCTTTTCATAGGGGGCCGACATTAGGTTCCCGCTTTAGCCATTATAAACGGAAGATTCCGCCCACACTTCAACAGTCCACTATATTTGATAATAGGGTTAAGGGATGTGTTCCTTGTGGACATTGTTCTGCTTGCCCCTACATATTTAAAACTCAAACATTTACTAGTTCCAACATCCCCAAGGTTTATGACATTTTATGTTTTGGAAATTGTAGCAGTGACTGGATTGTGTATTTTGCTACCTGTTCCTGTTTGCCGTTTTATGTTGGACAAACATCTAGAACACTGAGGCTTCAAATTTCCGAGCACCTTAGTGAGATCAGGAACAGGAGAGCCACCAATGCTTTATTTAAGCACACCTTGGCACATAAGACAGCTAGATTTACATTTTCTGTGATTGATAGGGTCTAGGATTCTAAGTTTTCTAAAGTTGGTTGGCACACTATAATAAATAGCAAGGAATCAGGTTGGACCATTAGGCTAGGGGGTTTGTTTAAACCTGGTCTGAATGAATTGTCATAATTATATATTCAACCAATAATTTTTGTGAATGCTAATGATGTCATGTATTTAAGGATTGGGCATTTATATTTGCTTTAATGCACTGAGGAAGCTGATGCCGAAACCGGTTTGCTTTGTGGTCTCTTATGCTACTTAAATAAAAAACTTCAAAGTTTTCACCCATTGTGCTGGACCTCTTTTGTGGATTACTCGCAGAGCACCTATCTGAGAACTGTACAAGCATAGTGTGAGGAATGCAGTCTCAGTACATGGTAACAGCCATGAGAGTTACTGAATACCCCTCATAGGACATATGTCACAACAAACCCTGTTACAACAGTAAATGTATGAGGTTATCACAGCAACATGTCAATACTGGCCCTGTGTTTTTGCCTCCAGCCACAACTCTGTCAACCTTTGTACATATGTCATGCAGTAAGAGGTGCATATGTTCTGTACATCATAATTTATTGGAATCATATCTGATAACAAGCAAGTGATATATCAGACTGCTGCACATGTTATGTATAGTAGGAGTTATATCTGAGGACATAACCTGGGCATTCTGTGGTTGTGTGTACAGTACTGAGGTCTGTGTACTTATGGTGATTGTTGACAGTGTGTATTTTGTGAATATGTACCTTGGCCTGTGTACAGACTGTGGTAGATGTCATTGTTCTTGATCCTGTTCTATCTGATGTTACATGCTGCTCCAATGTATGTTACCCTATCAGCTTACATGTTTCTAGGGCCAAACACACACATTTCCCATACCACAGACAGGCATCGAACCACACTGTGTATGTAGGGTTAGTATGTGAGTGGCACATAAAAGGATGGTGTTGATCAGATAGTCCATATACTGTAATATTACGCTAGCTTACCATATGTGGCTGTGTTCACATTGGTTGTGGTTATGCACTTTCACACAGGTGTTTGCTACTCTGTGCTGTGACATGCCTGAAGAGGCTGCTATATATGCAGGTACATATGTATTCCCCCATAACAAATGTAGGCCAGTGTTGTGGCAGTCTGCCTGCAGCCTGCACAGTGCTTTGTTACATGCCTAGCAGCTTAGTGTACTTACCCAGTGCGATGTTATGGCCAGATACATGCCAGATGTACTACTGCCAGGCCACCATAACAGTCATGTATTTCTGACAAAGCAGTGGGATGCTGTACAGATGTATGTCACTAACTAGTGGGTAGTATGTGGCCATGTCACCTCTGCACCAGTGATTATTATGTGTCAGGACAGACAGGGGTGTGTGAATGCATAACCTATGGGGGAAAATCTATACCAGTATTTATGTGATATACCCATATACATGGCTGTTAACATCCACATTGTCAGGCTTGGTCCACATGTCTTGCACTAAGGGGTTCTGTGTATACCTCTGGACTGACCAGACTGTGTCAGACTGTCCACATTTATTGGCTATATCTCTGCTGTAGTCCGCAGGATCATTACTGTGCTAGCAGTGATACTGTACTATGATGTCCTTAGGATGTCTGTCAGTAGCCAATGGTGCACATGTTAAAAGAAGATGTGACCTCCCACACACAACATATCTTTAAAGACATCCCCTATTACAGTAGCAATAGTCTACATATATACCTGCAATACATACCAGACATCCCCTTGCACTAAGAGGTTGGGACTATTGGGGCTGAGGTAGGACTCCACTCCATGTTCTGGACATATGGTGAACAAATATGTATATATAATTATCCATATATCTGTATAGATATATACACATATACATAGCGACATACATAGATAAATATACACATATAAACACTCAGATATATACATATACACAGCAATACAGGTCTACACATATACAGACAGAGATACATATGCACATATACTTATGGATATAGACATATATATTGACAGTAATAGGTATATCAGAATAGATATGTATGCACATATACTTATAGGTATCTACATATATATCTACATAAATAAACATATCTGTACACATAGGATGTGCATACATATATAGGTATATATACATATATATATATATATATACATATATATATATATATATATATATATATATATATATATATATATATGTGTGTGTGTGTGTGTGTGTGTGTGTGTGTATGAAGAGATGTACACATGGCCATATAAATGTTGCACAATGCAGATGTGTATACAGACATATGTATGAATATACATGTGTATGTACATGCAGACATATATCAACCTATTATATGTATATATCCATATTCCTGTCATGTGCAAACCTCACGGTTGTGTATACCCTCCCAGATGTATCTCACAGTATGTATCTGCTATGTGTACATTATGATAAAACAACATATGTGATGCAACAATCATATTAATAACAAGTACTAAACAATTGTGGAAGTAAAGGCAATTGTTCAATACTAATCAATGTGTGTACTGACAGATATATTGGAAAAACAACAGCTGTCTTCATAGTGGTTATGATGTAGTGGTTAAGTGTTGTGACTATAGTGTACAGGGCCCTGGGTTCAAGAACTGCAAGGGCTGTTAATTTTGTTGCTGAGCAGAACAAGGGCTGTTGGATACAAAGTGGTTAAGGCAGTTTTGAGCAGCTTTAAGTGCATTTGCATGGATTTGTGCAAAGCTAAGTGGTGCTAAGCTACTGGTAAACATATGGGCGCTTACACAGTGTAAGTTTTGCTTACCAGTGTGCAAATCAGCTTAGCTGTTATATTGCAGCAATGTTGATACCTGCTAAGCATGGCTTAGCCCTGGTAACCAGTTCACACCACCCAGTCTGATAACATAGCAGGTTAATGACATCTGTAGTAAGTGTATGTAATGCCATGTACAATACATGCACCTATGTGCTGTCATTACAGTAGCAATTGGTGTGAGTGTCATGTCTGGGACACAGACATATATGAGGCCTGGACAGCACTGTTATCCATGTGAATGTGTTACATGCAGGGGTAGTAGCCCAGGGTACATGCTGTCACACTGGCATGTAGTGTATCATGGCTGTACTACTGTTGACAGTGCTTACCCAGGCAAGAGTAGAGTGCTAAATGTATTACTGACAACAGGCACACCTGCAGGCATAGCTGGACTCTGAGGCCTTCCTGTTGTATCCCTGTTGTGTGAGCTGTGTCACAGTATATAACCCCTACTGGATAATGATCTGACATGTGGAATGAAACTGTAGACTGCCGTCTGTGCAGCACATGTTAGTGAGGGCTTCTGACATGTAGTTATGGCATGCATGTTGTTGTCAAATGTCTATCTGTCAACAAATACATCCTACTGCTTAGCTACTTGCCAAGCTGATGACTATCAGTCCCTGTACAAATGTGCAGATGGCAGGTATCCAGCTGGGATATGTACAGGCAACCTAAGCTTGATTGACACTGATGAGTCTGCCCAGTTGTGTAAGAACTGGCACATATAGGAGACAACACCCTGTACGCACCACATGCCATGGGTACCTCCACTACACTACCACAGTGAATAGAACATGGTTGAGTACAGGTCTCCATCACAGACACTAACCATGTGTTGTAAAGCATGTTGCATACATGTCAGCTTGATCACATCAGTGGCCATGTGCAGGAGTCACCTGGAGGATTGACTGATGCATGTCACTCTCACCCTGAGGGTCACCACAGTAGTGTCTGCCGATAAATTGCCTGCTGCCACATGGCAGGTGGCAGGATACTACTATACACACATACCCTACACAACCCATCTCTCCCCTGACAATAGCTAGGTACACAGCTATGGCCACCTGCAGCAATGCACCCCTGTAATGACACATGTGTACATGTGCATTACTGAGTACATCAGTGTCTGTGTGTTAGCACACTTCTATTTGGGAATTCCATGAGGATCTTCAAAAGCACTGCAACACCCATTGCAATAGTCAGTTGTGCCTGCTGCTGTATGGGACATTACATGTACCCTGTTAAGCTCTTTTACATACCGGCTACATGAGCTTTGCAGTACCAGCACAACAGCTCTGGCAAGTGTGTGTATGTTTGCATGTCCGTATATCTGTAGAGTACAGCATTCCGAGGCCACATACTCCTATTATGATACCCATTGCCACACAGTAGTACAGATAGTGTTGTTGCTGCTCATAGGTGAGGCATGACAATGCAACATCCTACTATGCCTATGACATGTGCATTAGATGCATATTCCTGTAGTACCACTGTTGGAATATACAATGGGTTGTGTCGCAGTCGTGTGAAATGCGTGATGGTGAGTATGTCAGAGTGTCATCATGGGTTTCAGGGAGTTCAATATTCACTGGGGGATGTGAGTGCTGTGTACACTGTCATTACACCAAGATACACCCGGTATATGTCCCATGTACCACTTTATGGTTACCACTGTCACCATCAACCATACAGGTAACTGATACCACAATCCAGGCCAGTTATGCATGTGCTGTGTGTAGCCTACCTGTAACACATTGGACACATGGTCAAGTTAGTTAGCAGCAATATGCCCAGGTCTTTTGGATGTGTGTCTGCCTGTTATGTGTATATGAAAGTGTGTCACACTATGTATTGTCCATATACACCCATTACATCCCTCATTAGCATACTGTACATGTCTGGGAATATTCTGCATGCAACATGTAACCTGGAACACACCTCACCCTAAACGCTGTGTGGTGTGTGCAATGAAAGCCACACACTTCAGTTTCACTACATACCTAGGTAGGGGTCTAGTCCCAGTGTTGCCAAGTAAGAGTGTGCGTATGTGGATGGGTCTACATCAGGTTGAAGATTATACACGTTCCAGCAGTTCACCTGTCCATGTGGCACAGGCAATAACGGTTATACAAATATGTGACGTGTTCAACTGTACCCCAGATATGTCACAGCCATGGTGTCACCACAGTGCCACACCCCATTGGGGAAGATGACTGCAGACCATGCTTGTGCTGACACATGCACACCTACAACACAAACTGATAACATTATCAAGACCACAATCAACCAGTGTTACTAACAGCTATAATGCATCATTGCTGGATGGCTACACTACCTCACATATATGCATTACACTTTACTCCTGACAACATGTTACACTGCAGTACTTTTGTACATTGTAGTACAGTCACCATGTGCATCAGAACCATATTAGCCTGAACCTGCATCGATGGTATGGATGACAGGAATGTGGCACAGGTATCATCATATGCACAGGGTGTGTTGTTGGTTTGCCAGAGGCCAAGGAAGGGCCATACATTTAATACCATGTGTGTGGGTGAGGGGTGTAATGAGGTGAACTGGGCATGGTGATGTGGTGTGTGTAGGTAAGGGGTTACCCTAGGTGTGTTCGTATAGTGTGTGGGTATGTTTGCACACAGTTCTGTTATGTGGCTGCCCTCCACAGGTGTTTATGGACAACTGCAGACCATACCTGGCAGGGTGTGCAGTTCACTGCCTCTTGCCACAGACACATGGCTTGTGCCTGCCAGGGGTTCCATGGGCACATCCAGGTACAGGCCTTGATGTGCTACTCTCCCTTGATGATGACAGATGTCCGCTGGAACCAGGTCCCTCCTGGGACTGGCCAGGACCACGTGCTCATGGCCTGCTGTGGTGTGATGTGGAAAGCACCCCCGCAGTGCTGGGGCTGATACTGCCACTACCGGAGTCCCTTGGTGTCCTAGCACATCCACATTGACTGCCAGCTGTTGGCATTGCTGGCCTACATCCATGCAGCCATCGCCGGACTCCCACCATACGTTTAAACACAGACAAGCCACAGTCAATGAGGGCCATCATCTCACCAAACCATCTATCCATGAGCTCAGTATACACATGGATGGCACCAGACAGTTCACGGAAGTTGTCGCTTGCAGATGTGAGAGCAACCCTCTGCAGCCTCAGGCCCTGTCTGGTGTAATGTTCCATACGTGCCTGCTCTGCCATGACAGCCTGAAACATGCACCTGCTGGAACCAGTTGTGTCACATCTACAAGGAGCATGGTGACCAGTGGCCCTACCATGAGCACCCTGGGACACCTGCCTATGTGGTGCCCTGCTGGACATCTGGCTATGCTTGCTGTGACCAGACACAGTAGGCATGGGTACCACACTTTGCTGTGCACTGCCGCTAAATGCCAGCTGTCCCTCCACTATGGCCACTGGTGATAGGGTATGTATAGGCACTGAAACTGTGTGCGGGGTTGGGGTGACTAAAAGGGGGATGTCAAATGATGGTGCTGTTTCAGCCCCTGACAACCCCACCTGTGCCGCAACAGTACTATCATCATCTTCGATGTCTGTATGGACATCAACATTAGATTGCATGCAGGAGGGACCCTGACTCACCTCGCCACCTGTGGGGGAAAACAATAAATGCACTTTAAGACCTGTACAGCATTGCATTACACACACACACACACACACACACACACACACACACACACACACACACACACACACACCACCTTAATACCTACCTGTCCGTGACTTTATAGACAGTCCCACGTATATTCCCATGTGTTCTCCATCCTGCATTGCACTTGGCAACATACACTCATTGATAACACTCATTAATGTATCATTCCTCCAAATGTCTAGATAAGTGATCACAACACAAGACCTGTTAATCCATTATCTCCCTGACCAGAGTGGAGTGGTTTTACATGGCCTCAATGCTGTCATTCAGTGTTCACTCTGTGTATGTCCAGACATCATAAGCATGCCCCCTTTATGTGAGAGGCTACTATGTTCACTCCATAATATCATGTACTGGAGTGTCATGCATATGTACTGCTCAGTACATGCCAGATATGCTGCTCAATCAGCCTATAATGTGACAACTGTAATCTATGGATACACTCCCTGGTGTTGTCTAGTAATTCCCCAAAGCATCTGTAGTGCTGCATATGTGGGTTGTCAGTCACCTCTCTGATGAATGTGATATTAAGGGTATACCTGGGTCTACCTTCCCTCTCAATGCCTGTTCCATGCTACAAACCTTATTATACTACCAGCTGTCCTGTGATTACATACATGACAAGTATTCCTGGGGTGTCATGTGGCAGTCCATCTCCATGTACTGCATGATCCCAAAGGGAGATACTGCTGTATGAACAACCCCACAATCACACATGTGCATAGAGGTACACCCAAACAAACACACACACATATGCACACACGCATCCTACATACATCAACCTTCCTTCACTTCACCGGAGTGACCCTACAGACAAACTTACCACCCACCAGGATACACACACACACATACAGGTAAGGTTGCACAATGATAGTACACACAGTCCTCCTATTACCCATCTGTCAGCATGCATAACATATGGCACACAACAGCAGGCAGTGCAGCTATAGTCAATCTATGCTAGCAACGGTATACATGTGTGTGATGCATGTGATGTGTTACTAGGTGACGCCCCTTCCGTTGGATACAACTGCACCCATGTACACAGTATTGCTGGGCACCTGTTCTGCACCCTGCCATATACTGTGCACCATACCTCACAGGTGTACAACCCATTGCTGAATGTGTAGTACTGTGTCAGTTTTGTCAGCTTTAATGCTCACAGCCCCTATGTTTTTCAGCAACACATACCTGGAATGATATGTGGACAGATGTCATTTGTGAATGCCTGATGTCTGATTTACAGCTGTCAACATCAGCGGACCATGTATGACCAATCCAATACTATTACACTGACAACCGTCAGAGCATACCATGGCTATGGGGAGTGTACACACCCTTATTGATATGACACAACCTTCCTTGATCTGCCATGGGAACACATCACCACATATTTTAATGGTACATGAGCCTGATATGTGACATATGTCCTGTATCTTCACATGCAGTGTCTACGGAATGTGTTAGGTGTGTGGATGCTAACAGCGATGCATACACTTCGTGTGGGCATATGTGTGCTCACCCGTATCATGATGGTTTGTTGCAACTATTGTTATGTGTACTACAGCAGTCACTACACCTGGCAGGGGTATACTAGCATGGGCCATCTGCATTTGCCAGTGTATGTTCAGTCTGCTCTACACATGTCCCCCTAATCTGCATGACTGCAAGGTCTACTCATGTGCACATCCCTTGGTGGTCACACACTGCTGTCACTATTGCTGTCGGTGTAGGGTTACATCTGCCACAGTTCCTGAACCTGACTATGTGCAGATACAGCCATTCTTAGCATCCTCAGGATCCCTGCTACAGTGCGCTGATGTGTCATGCTGACACCCCTCCCCACCTTCAGCCATTTTGCAGATGCTTGACAAGTAAGGCCTACACATGTGTCAGTTTGCAGTGTCCCATACACTGAACACCACATGTTACAGCCTAGTTATAGCTGATAATGTGGACCACAGTAATACATTTTGCCATAGTGTAACTCTACAACAGTTCCTATTGTCCTACAGGTATATACACCAGTGTCGCTCTGTATATGGGTAATGTTTCAAGCATGTCCCTACTGTAGGCCATGTCTCCCACCATTATGTTACTCCCTGTGGACACATTATGCAATGACAGGATGTTAGTCATCTTGCAGGTATCTTACATACCATTCCAATATCCCATCATGGTCACCACTGTGATGCCGTGCATTTAACAGCAACAATACATGCACATGTACAGCATGCATTCTGGGTAGGTGTGTTAGATGTGTGCATGGAATATACCATAGTCATTACATGCCCAGTGTATTGGCAAGCATCAACATAAACTATACTCACCAGCTACAGACTGCTGCCCTGGTGGTATACTGGAGGGACCTACATAAGAGGGTGAGAGATGCAAAGTCAGTGGCCACACCTGTGGCATTGCTACAGGGTGGGTGCATTATTACAATAAATCAACAGTACCACATATGCAGATCTGTGTATCACTACTGTGCAGCAACAAACTATATCTATGACATGTCAGATATGCTTGATGTACCTGTACAGATGTGAATGTATATGCAACAGTGGTCTACTGATATGCCGTGTGGACTTACCTGCACATTCCACAGCCGGTGTGTAGGTAGCACCCACCCTTACAATGGTGTCCGGCAGTTGTTGGCTATGTGGATGGGCAGGTGCCACGAGACTGGCTAGGAGTTCCTCCACACGTGTTAGGGGAGGATGGAAGCATGGCCCCCCATTGTGAGGTGATCCCCCCAGATTGCAGAAGCACACCAATGGGCATTGCAAAGCAGGTCAGAACAATGATGACAGACCTGCTCATAACTGCGGTTGTGCAGTCTGACATCATTGACCCTGTGGACTAGGTCATTCCACAGGGCAGTTTGCTCCTGCTGCTTATGGGCGGCCCGGCCAAACAAGACAGGGTAGTGCTGGATTAGGTGGTATACCACAATGTCATTCTCTGCAGCTGTGTAAGCTGGAAGCCTTCCATGTGACATCTTGCTTGAAAGACATAAAGATGGAAACAGGTGTGAACAAGTCATGCAGCAAGGTTACCACAGTTCTTAATACACATCACTGTCACAGCCCTGCCATATCAGTGACACCAAACTGTACACACAACTCAATAGGTATGGCTACAGCTTACCTACCAGTGGGACAGATATTGTATTGTACCACACTTTGTGCAATGTGTTTGTAGCCATGTTCCATGCGTGAACACTGTCATTGCTGGCCTGTTACAGACTATTCACCTGCATGCCATTGTCAGGGCCACTATGGTTCCATATATGCCTGTGGAATGCTTACTATGTGATTGCTGCACATCTGAGATTCTGTGTTATTGGGGATATCTATGCATGCTGTTGGACATGTTCCAGAATTGTGTAGACTATTCCTACCTACATATGTTCTATAACAGTGACACAATAGCATGTTTAAGTACTACTGGCTAGCAGAACCACCTCCCCAAATTCATCTGCCCATGTTACCAGGCTGCATCACATGTGGGACCCACCCTGGGGCCTCCTCATGTACTGGTCCAACAATACCTTCAGGTGAAAACAACTCAGGGAATGCTGTCTACACTCGGGGGCACACACAGACATGATCTTGTCCCCTGAGGGCAGGTCCAGGGTCTGTTCCATAACGGGCTCCACAGACATATGCGGGATGTGCTACATCACCTTCAGGCACCCAGTACACATTCACATGGTCCACATGTTCCTCCTGCTCAGCCTTCAGGCCAGGCACCTTTGGGACATGGACTGCTATTGTGAGTAGCAGTGAGTGGGAGGCTAGTTCCCATTGTGTCCATATTGGGGCCCATGGGGCTTCCACATCACAGACCACATACACCATCCAGGGTGTTTACCCATCACATGTGTCACATACCATCCCTGTAGGCTGTCCTCTTTATCTACCAACCCTGACCACTTCCACAACTATACCTGCTATACTTCCCCATATTCCCAATCCGTACTTCACAGACAAGGGCAATGTGGTCCCAACAAGGCAGTCACATGTGGCATACCCTCTGACAGCTGTAGATATCTGTGTGTATTCTTATGTGTGCTATTCCCTCCCAAATAGCATGCAGCACTATGGTGGTAATATAGGGGACATGTATTTACATACATATATGTTTGTGTGTGTTTATATATATATATGTAGACATGTGCATATAGGTATATATCTATATATGTGTAGATATATATGATGTATATATATATATGTGTATATATATATATATATATATATATATATATATATATATATATATATATACTTTAAATATATATATATATATATATATATATATATATATATATGTGTGTGTATATATATATATATGCATACCTATATATGGTTTACATTCAGACATCAAGTCCACAATCTCACAACACCTTTCTGCACAGCTGCACTGTCCTGCCTTGCTGCTACACAGATAGGTGCCACATATGGACACAGCCTGACATTAGGGGGGTATATGTAGGGCCAGATTGCAGGTAACCCTATTACACACCTATGGCATTCCAGCATGCTACAATACAGGTTAACCTGAGTATCCTGCAAGAGGTGGACTGTGGAACTCACATGTCCATCATTATGACATTACGTCCACCACCAGCTACTGGACACAGTGATATACATGCCTCACATTACACAACACACACTATGATGGCTTACATCTTATCAGTCAGTGCTGCTCTGCACAGTTGATAGGTATGGCCCACTACCCACAGGGGCAGACTCTATTGTCCTTAGCAGTTGTTCTGCTGAACATCATTACAACAACACCTGATGGCGCATATAAATCATTCCACATCATCTATCCCATTATTATGGACCAAGTACTACATTCAATTACATGCATATATACTTCACATACCTGTTGTGGAAATGATGTCTCTTCTGGATAGTTTGCTGGATGGATTTTTTTTTTGTTGTGTTTTGTTTTTGCGTTTCACTCACTCTCTCTCTCTCTCTCTCTCTCTCTCTGTCTCTCTCCAGTAAATGGATTGAGCTGCTTTGAATTGATTGCAAAAAGGATTTTGTAATGGTGCACATGATCAGGTGATGGCCTCTGCACCAATCAGTGTCCTCCACTTGCTACCTGCATGCAGCATGCTGTGTAGCACTTTTAATTACCACTGTCATGGCAACCAACTACTATAAATCCCAGCATCATGTGGGCATGGTCCCTTTGCCTTTCCTGTATGGTGGACATCCTTCCTGTGTGTGGGCAGCAGTGTTACAGACAGCAGGTAGCAATACCTCTTACAAGAGAACCTGCACACTCAGACCAGCTACATATTTGTAGGTGGTTCCAGAACTACAGACAGAGTGTGAGTAGTGTTGCTGTATGCATTGTATAGCACCAGTGTTGCAGGGTCTGTGTGTACATACTAGGTTAACATGGAAAGCAGTCTGTCTGCATAGCTCTCAACTGTGGGCCTATCCAATTGATGGCCAGAGGTGTACCAATTATGTTTTGTCTCTCCAACACACAGGTCTTGTTTCAGATATATCACTGGCAGTGTGTCTGTTGAGTGCTATCAGTACATGGCTACATCCATTTCTGTTTCTAACTTCAAATTCCAGACTAAGGGTACGTTGCAGACTATCCTGTAACACCAGTGACTTGCTTAGTGTATGACAACAGTATTTCACATATGGGCATGTGTTCCAGCCTCTATCCTCCACCTACATACCAGGCTTTGTACATATGACATGCTGTCAGGGGTTGTTATGTAGTGGGCTGTGAGTATGTTATGCTGCCAGTCCTGCCATCAGTCCACTGCTATTGTGGATCCCACACATATTGTGGGCTTGGGTCCATATATATGTGAGCTTCTTCTACACAATACATGTATGCCCTTATGCACTCCAGAGGCCAGTGTATGTAACAGTGATATATGGCCCTGTATTATTCAGTCTATGGGTGGGGGGATGCACCATAACTAACCTAGGCTGTTAAAACATGTGGGGGTATCAGGGGTAAGCTGCCTTAAGGTATCTGGATGTACATTACCATACAATTCACCGTGGGTAAATGCAGGCCTACTGCTTCTGGCCATACAGACTGTTCTGTTTGTCAGTCTGATTCTGATAGTGTCAGTTATGCCTTGTTATGTAACAGATACATCCCATTGTGTCAGCTGAGGTCTTTACCCCCTAGGGACTGTGTACAGAGTGTAGATAGAGGCTATTGGACTACACATCTGCATCACTTACTGTTGATTGATTGTTATCCTGTGGCCCAGTCTGTCTTTACTATTGTACTACTTAAATGCCTCGGCCTGGACAGCAACATATGTAAATGTTTCCAGACTACTGCATTAATATAACTGTTTCACAGTTGCATTACTCTGTTTATATGTATGTCAGAGTCTAAACAACTATATGCCATGGCATATACAACTGCAATAGTACACAAATAAAGCTTTCCCATGTATGCAAACCTGTGTGTGGTGTTATATCCTTTAACCTCCCTGTGGGTATATGTTGCAGACAACAATTGTCATTTGTATGGGTGGCTCATACAGTGTCCAGTTGGTAAGGTGGCAACTGTAGGCATAGTGGCTGTTCCATATTGTGTACACCCTCTACATATGTATCTATGTATCTTCCTATACATATCTCTGTGTGTATGTGTAGTTACATATATATTCATATGTATATATATATATATATATATATATATATATATATATATATATATATATGTATATATATATATATATATATATATATATATATATATATATATATAAATGTATATATATATATATATATATATATATATACATATATGTATCTGCACGGGTCTGTATTAGAACATTGAAGTTTCAAAACTTTGAATGTTCTAATATCAACCCCTATTCACCAAATTCTTAGAACATCGAACATGCAGAACAGCGAATTCTTTCCCTAGGAAAAAAATTTGCTGTTCCAAAGCAAACACAGACAACACTTGCACACCAAACAAACAGCAATCCACACACATACGCCTAAAATCTTACATCTAACCCTACATTACACTGTACATACACCAGTAACTATCCACTTACCTTAACCCAAACCCTAACCCTAAGGTCCGTCACTATCGTATACTTACCTCACCCACACACTAATCCTAACTCAACTACCCCGCCCTAACCTTCACATCCACAAACATGCAGACTTACCTAACCCGCCCTAACCCTCACATCCACACAATCGCACACATACCTAACCTGTGCCCTAACCCTAACTCACCTAACCCGCACCCAATCGCACACTTACCTGAACCCAAACTGTAATTTTCCACCACAGCGCTGAAAATAGAAAAGCGACAGAAACGGACAACCGGATTCTTTCCCTAGTTTTGGTTTTCTGTAGCTTCACTATTTTCAGTGTTCGCTCAATAGGGGTCGATATTAGAACATTCAAAGTTTTAAAACTTCGATGTTCTAATATAGACCCTATCTGCATATATGTGTCTGTGTATATGTATCTTAGGAATGTTGATTGCTTCCACATTGTACATTCCCTATGGTAGCCAGACTGTACTGCATGATATGTTACTGATACCAGCCTGACATCCTACAGGTGGGATGGAGTACTGTTAACATCTTGTGCCCATGTTGTGTCAGGTCCTGGTTATGGGATTTGCAACAGTTGGTATTGTATCGCAGGGCAGACAAGTTTGGTTGTTGGGGGAGATATATATATGTACAAGACGTATGTTTGGGCCCCTTCACCCCATTAACAGTGCATGTGGACATATATGTTTTTGTTATGTTCTTTTTTAAATCTATAGATATATGTCTGTATATACCTATATATATATATATATATATATATATATATATATATATATATATATATATATATATATATATATATATTTATGCTTACATATATATATATATATATATTGTTATATATATATATATATATATATATATATATATATACATATAGATGTAGACATATATATCTATAGATGTTTGCAATATGTATGTATTTATGTATATATTTCTATATATATTTCTATATATATATATTTTATATATATATATATATATATATATATATATATATATATATATGTATATATTTCTATATATATCTATATCTACATATATAATTATATCTATTTAGAAATACATTTATGCACACACACACACACACACACACACACACACACACACACACACACACACACACACACACACACATACATATACATGTTTAAATAAATTTCCTGTACTGTTGAATGACTGGGCTGGATGATATGTTTATGAAAACATCAGGGTTATGTATGTTTGACATGGTTTAGTGGTAAATCACTTTTATTATGGTGTGCAGGGTCCTGGGTTCGAGCCTTGCAAAGGCTGTTCATTTTGTTGCTGGGCAGAACAAGGGCCATTTTATACAGAGTGATTTAGGCACTTTTAAGCAGTTGTAAGTGGGTTTGCATGGGTTTGAGCAAAGGTAAGCACTGCTAACTGGGTTCGAGCCTTGCAAAGGCTGTTCATTTTGTTGCTGGATAGAACAAGGGCCATTTTATACAGAGTGATTAAGGCACTTTTAATCAGTTGTAACTGGGTTTGCGTGGGTATGAGCAAAGGTAAGCACTGCTAACTTCCGGTTACAGTTTCGTATACTGATTTAGCTTCTTAATTACTTAACCTGTGTAGGCATTGCTTACCCCCGTGCAAACAAGTTTAAACCCACTTACTACTGCTTAAAAGTGCTTACTCCCACTTACAGCCACGCTAACTTTTTTAAAAGAAAAGTAAAAAGGGTTGATAGGAAAGTGGTGAAAAAGGGGCACAAAGAGGGACAGACAGTAGGGAAAATAGCTAGGGATTTGCAGGAGAGTGTAGGGAAGGATACTCAAACCCCTGATAGAGGGGTGAGGACAACAATAATATGTTGGGATGCCAGTTAGACCAGATTACATGTGTTCAGTGGACATGTGTGCAAAATGGACAGCTATGTATGGGGCAATATTTTTTTTGGGGAACAGATTGCCCTTTTTTTTTCTTTTGGTGAGAGTGGGATGTTGGGGAGGGATAGTAGGTATATTTGGGGAGGTAGGTTGTGTAGCTTAACAGACAAGACAAACAAGGCTCATACAGGGGTAGTATATGACACATGTGGGGGGTAAACACCTTGATGGGGAGGGGTGTTGGGTAATCGGAAGCCCATGAGCCCCCTAGTGGAAACAGTGGGACTGAGGTCCCCACCCATGGGCAGTCACCACTGCACCTTCACAGTCCTGAAAGTGGCTGTGCTGGGGGCTGAGTCGGAGAGTCAGGCTGACCCTCTAGTCACGACACATGGCCCTCAAGCTGACATAGCAGATCTCCAAACTGCTGATTGAGCTCGCTACGCACCACAACCTGGACCTGGCAATGGGTGACAGGTTCCTGTCTGTACCCACTCCCAGGGGGGTGAGCCCCATCTCCTGAGGCAGTTCCACCCGAAGGTGGTGCAGGACCAATGGACGAGGAGGTCCCGGAGTGGGCCCCAGACATGCTGGCGCCCAGTGCCACAGCCAGCTAAGGTAGGACAGGTGGGTCTGCTGGGACCCACATTCCCATACGTTCTATGATTTTTATGGTTTATCAACATATGTGGGTTAGTAATAGTCAACACATTCCAGGATTAGATATACCAGCATGCATAGATATTCCAGTTAACCCAGACAACAGATATGGAACAGTTGCATAGCAAACAGAACACATGCATATATGGGACCACAGTGGTAATAACAGCATGTAGGTACATTGATGGCACCATGCCACCAATGTTGGAGTATTTCAACATAGCACATTCATATAAACAGATTTAAATAATTATCAAACAATAGGACATATGTCCTAATATTACTGTGAAGTCATCACATACCAATTGAGGTGGGTATTTAGTATATTGTTGGAGATATGGTGGGGGGGGGTAAGATGTCAATTAACAACTAGTATATTCCTATAGTTCACATTACGTTCCTAGTCAGTGCTGTTATCTTTACCTTACAAGTATTACTACACTACCCTATTGCCTTACTTTGGGCAGTGATATGGCTTTCGACAACTATATACATGAACTGGTTTTTACCTGCAGTATACACCTCTTACCTGGTATACCTGTGGAGGAATTGTTTGTTAACACTAACTGTTTCTACACATACTCCCAGATTCCAGGTTGATGTTATGCACATAACTGTCCGTCTCTTTTTGCACGGACTCTGGCCATGTCTTGTCCACATGCAGGTGAATATGTAGACTATTGCCCTCTTCAACCTTTAGTGACTTAGAACACTCTTATACAGGATTTCTAGACAGTTGCATTATGTAGCACAGTGTAGGTGACAGTGATCAGTGATACTGTATTATTCAGAGCAACTGCAACACTCACAATGCCATACAATACCAGAGTAAACAGTACCAGTACAGGGTATCAATCTTTTATTTCTAGGCACAGTGTTCATATCTGACGGACCTGTGGGAGCAATGTTTGTTAGCACTACCTGACTGTTGCCACACAAAGTACCAGATTTCACATTAGTATTATGCACTTACATCTCACTCTGTTACTGTACACACTCTGGTCACAGTTTAACAATATGGGGGGTGTAGATGGGACATACTTGACCTAATACTCACATAACATTATGGGGAGTTGCTAGTGTGACAAGTTTGTTTTTATAGATGTGTGACAATCAACTGTATTTCCTGTCTGCTGCCTAAACATCTGGGATCACCCCACTGATTTCCCAGGGAGACGGTGACAGGCAGCAGATATGGCCAATACACTGGAAATTCTGGACATATCTGTACAGTTGTGGGGTATGTTTCTGTATGCAGCCTACTTCCACTCCCAGGATTCAGACCATGGCTGTGTCTGCTAACACTAAAACACTGTCCATCACAGTTGTGTGTGCTATATGGATATTGCTGTCATCTCTTGTCTGATTTCTGTGTATAATTCTCCTGTGTTTTTACATTCTGACCTTGTATTACATCACTCTAATACAGGGTTTCCTAGACAGTTATATTATGTAGCACAGTGTGGCTGACAATGATGTGTAATACCTTATTATTCAGACCATCTGCAACACTAACAATATCATACAACACCAGAGTAAACAGTACCAGTACAGGGTATCACTCTTTTATTTCTGGGCACAATGTTCGTATCTGACGGACCTGTGGGAGCAAT
The DNA here is from genome assembly GCF_019279795.1 of Protopterus annectens. Lineage (NCBI taxonomy): Eukaryota > Metazoa > Chordata > Ceratodontiformes > Protopteridae > Protopterus > Protopterus annectens. Next base: position 1,979,779,936 of record NC_056725.1, on the reverse strand, counting down.
GCTTGTTAGCACTACCTGAATGTTGCCACACAAAGTACCAGTTTTACATCAGTATTATGCACTTACATCTCACTCTGTTACTGTACACACTCTGGTCACAGCTTGACAACATGGGGGTGTAGATGGGACATACTTGGCTTATTACTCTCATAACAGTTTGGGGAGTTGCTAGAGTGACAGGTTTGGTCTTATAGACGTGTGACAATCAGTTGTATTTCTTGTTTGCAGCCTATACATCTGGGATCATTCCACTGATTTCCCAGGGGCACACAGTGACAGGCAGCAGATATGGGCAAATTTACTGGACATTCTGGACATATCTGTGCAATTGTGGGGTATGATTCTGTATGCAGACTACTACCACTCCCAGGATTTGAACCTTGGCTGTGTGTGCTAAAAATAAAACAGTTCATGTCTCAGTTGTGTGTGCTATTTGGATTTTGTTGTCCACCTTTTCACTGTTTTCTGTCTATGTCTCTCCCAGTTGTACTAGCTGACCTCTGGGGATTACAACAGTCATATACAGACAATCCTACACATTTTTAATTTATATTGCACAGTGTGGGTAACAGTGCTTAATACAACAGTACTATTAAGTGATTGCAGATCTACATTACCATATGATACCAGAGTAAACACATGCAGTACAGCAGTTAGACCTTCATTGTCAGGCTTTTATGCTTTTATTTACATGCAACCTATATGAGACTCTTTCTGCCATATTTTCTGGTGTATGCCGTACTTGTCTTAAACAATACAGGTTTTATACAGACAGCTGACTTACTAATACAGTTAGATTTATTTCCTATGACAGTACATGCAAGAGTATTACTAACCTGCCTCGCATCGCAACCTCTCCAAGCAACAGCCATGGGCCTCCTGGTTCACAGCCCGCTCACTTGCCGCTGTGAAGGACATAAGAGGAATATTTAGCCATACCTATCCATAATATACATGATCTGGAAATTATTAAATGGGTAGTGGAGTAATACTTGCACACTACTGGGACCTGCATGTCCCCCTAGCCTCTTGGATCCACTGATCCAAGAGATCCCCCTTTCGCCGCTTCAGGTCAGCATGGTGATGCCTGACCTGCTCACCAGTTGGAGGCATGCCAGTGGTACTGGTGAGGTGACAGGCGAGATGGTCCCAGGCTTCCCCTTTATATTGGGAACCCTGGTACTAGCCCTGCAGCAGTCTCTGCTCATGGTCTTTGACAAGGAGTCCTGCCATGACTCTGGACTCCTGGATGCTCCCGTGCTGCACCCAAAAGTGCACTGTCTCTTCCATTCCAGACATGGTATCTGCAAGGGGAAGCTACAACAAGTTATGAGATGTATTCACACCTGTTGAGTATAAATAGGACTAATTTCCCAAACTTTGCCATGATTGGATGGTTTTGAAAAGGCTAAGCTATGGGCAAACCTGCTTACCTAAGGTTGGCATTGTATTAAGGGGTATACCACTGGGCAAATTGAGTAAGCTGGCCTACACATTGCTTACACCTACTAAGCTGGCCTGTGCAATGCTTAGCATTGTTTAATATTTACTTTGCATTATATCTGTTTTTTGGAATTGATATATTATTCATTACATGTTATATATATATATGTCTGGTATCCATGATCCATGTGTACGTACACTGTATGGGGTCCTTGTGTTTAATAGGGGACTTCAACACTCTATTACAATTACACCTCACATCTGGGCTTACTTCAGTACTCCAGTTCACATATTTATGTTATGTAGTAGGTTATAGAACATATGACTATATACAGATTACTTTCACATGTTCAGTTTGATTTTACTATAGTGAGGATTTGTTGGGTGATACCTCAGTCGTATGTACTGCTGTGATGGCTTAGTGGTTAACTACTGTGACTATAGGGTTCTGGGTTCAAGACCTGCAAAGGCTGTTTATTTTGTTGCTGGGCAGAACAGCAGCTGTTGGATACAGCATGATTAAGGCACTTTTGAGCACATGTAAGCGAGTTTGCATGGGATTGCATGAGGGTAAGTAATGCTAACCTCCAGTTAAATATGCTTACAGAGAGTTAGCTTTAATATAGTTTAACCTGTGTGCCCATTGCTTACCCCCACACAAACGGGCTTAAACCTGCTTACTAGTAAGTACATATGCTTACTCCCACTTACTACTGCTTAATAGTGCTTACACTTGCTTACTAGTGCTTACTCCTGCTTATCACTGCACTAATTTAGACAGTAATGTCTAATGGTTCTTGGGAAGGTAGGGGATTTGGAAGCTGTATGGAGTTATCATTCATTACACATTTTACCTTCCATTTGTATCCCTGATTCCTGTGTACATATACTGTATGGGGCACATGTATTATCTGTGGACATTACAACAATATGACACTGGCACCTCACATCTAATTTAATGCAGTACTCCAGTTTAAAATATATGTTATTTAGTAGGTTATGCAACTAAAAATATTGGTCATAAAGTGAATTGACATGGAAAATGGAATGTACTGCAGTGGGACTCAAACCGGGAATGACTGCTCGTACACTATTGCTGTACTGCTTCATTTGCATATGTCTTGCTTTTTATCCTCTTCTGCCATTTAACCTGCATTAACCGTAGCTAAGCGATGAGCAAACCCGTGCACCTATGGTTAAATTTAATCTATTTCATAAAAAAAAAAAAAAAAAAAATCTTTATATTTGTTGTTTTGACTATTGCTCTTGTACACATGGGGGGATGTTGCTGAGGGTATCCATACACCTATGAGCGGTCTTGCTCATTTTTTTATGATTTCTCTACTGTTTTTCATTGCAGGGGCATGTATATTCTGAGAGCTCTGCTCTCAGACATGCCCCCTGCACTCTTACATGCTCTGTGTAAGATAAAGAGCTCAGGCAGCGCGCCTTCATTAATATGCATGGCCCTCTGCCGTCCTGCTCCAAAACTTCCTGCACAGAAGGATAGTGAATCCGGGGGTCTGTCTTTCAATTCATCTTACTTACCTGCCTACTAACATGACCCCCCCCCCCCCAAATATGATTCTTGGGACCCAAATGGTTTGGAATTCACAGCTGGACTTGTAAGGCCATAGTGGTTGTTAGTCTAGTAACAGCCTACATAAGGTAGATGCATACTAGTTCTACTTAAATAACTGTTACTTCTTGTTGTTTTCTTAAAACCATATATTTCTAACAAATTGCTATTATTTTTAAAAATCTTGATATCTAAAAAATCAATTAAGTGATCATCTACATATCTTAATGTGGTATTTATAATCTGGGACTTCACAGCTATGTAATGGTTATCCATCACATATGGTGCTACAAGTATATGCAAGTCAGCTAAGCGCGGCTTATTAGCACTGAATAAGAAATTGTGAAGGGATCTTGTAAAACATGTCTGTTTACAGCAAAAGCAGAAAAAAACAAATTAAACATTAAGTACATATGAAGTACTAAGAGAAAGCCATAGGCTTTGTACTATTTCATAAATATTTGTATATTATGACCGGATGTGGCGATGAGCAGTTACACTTGAAGAAAATAAGGTAAAAGGCAGACTGTACAGCTTTTATCATTAATACTTTTAAAAAGTTAAGTTTTTTAAAATGTTTTATATAGAGTTATCTTTATTTGGACAACCCGTTGTTTACTTTAAAGAATGGAAAGTGGGATATAGGAAAGATTGAAAAGGGAGGACAAAACAAAGAGGTGAATACATAAGGAAAACATCATGAGGATTGTGCTGAAGGAGGTGGTAGAGGAGGGGTACTATTGTTTTGGTGGGGAATATACCCTTCTGTTTCTTCAAATATTTTTATGTAAGAGGGTAGTGTGTGTGAAACTGGGTGAGGTATAGGAGAAAGGAAAAGGGGAAGAAGGGTTGAGGAGGTGCCAGCAGGAGTTCCCAGTCCATAAAGCCTGAAATAGTTCTACTGCTAGATGGTGGTGCAGTGGAGGACCCTGATGTTGAGGGGTAGGGGCTAGGGTAGTGTGGCAATTGGTACCAACTAGGAAAGCATGTCTTGAATATGCTGATTGGACTTCTTTGACTGGCTGAATCTGTCTGTCCATGACCTGTGTCAGCCATGTCCTCAACCCAATCCCAAAGACCCTGTTCAGTGAGTCTTGCCATGCTGCCATCAGCTGTGGTACCTCCAGGACTGGTGTCACGACCCTGCCCCTACAAGGACTTTCCCATATGGGCCAAAGGGTATATTATCCCTAAGATACATGCCTGGGCCACTCATGAGGATTTTGGATTTGTTAAAAATGTACATAAATGGGATAGAAGGAATATAATAAAGGATAAAGGAATGCATAATTAAAATAAGAAAAAGAGATAAAAGGGGAGGAAGAGGCAAAAGAGAAAATATACACAATAAATTCACACATCATGTTGTACAGCATTACATTTATTACGTAAAAACATTTAGTTTTATAAATATTTACTGAAGTTAAACAGAATGTTCATGATGTGCTTATGCAGAGAAGGGACTACTGATTTCAGAAGTGTAGATTTTGGATGAATTTTTCTGAGAAATGCTTATGCTTACTTGACTGGAGAGTGTACGGCTATCAAGTTCTGGTGGAGTTTACATCGTCCAATCTAATACACAAACACAATAACCATATTTGTGCTCTATGTATTTTGGTTTGCAATATTGTACTGAAAACACTGTTTAAAAATAATAACACCTTATAAAATGAGTTTAAGACAGAATAGTGCACTTATATACTAAGATGTGTCTCACTATTGGTAGTAGTACTGTACTGAATGCACTCCAGTTGTTCATATACCATGCTTTAAAAATTATCCCTGGGTTTCAATAAACTCCATGTAGACTTAGCGTGAAGCCTATACAGAGTTTACCTGTTTGTGGGATCAACAGCAGTGCTAATTTCATATGCATGCTGTGCATCACACTTACACGAATACAAGAGCAGTTTCGTGGCCAGCAACAGTGTTGCTTGCCAGGAAACCATGTAAAGCAGCACAACACTTACAGACATGCATACATGTTTGCCTATGAGCAAACTAGTTTGCATGATTGCGTGGACTACCACAATGACTACCAGAGTTTCATATTAAGCAATGTATAAAGTTTTAACACATTATAGGAAAGTGTAGTCAGTGTAGCGTACTGTGCAAACCTGTTTTAGGCATACTGAATAAAAGTTTTGGTGGTGATCAGCAAGGGCACTTACACTGCATTCATTTATTTTGGAGAAGTGTGTGTGTGTGTGTGTGTTGAAAAACAGAAGCAAACACGAAGTTCCTTTTGGAAAGGTTGTCAGAATGGCGACAACAGAAAGAAGTAAGAGTTTTTGCTTGTTCAGCAGATAATTTGTTGTTAAACAAGCCTGCGTTGTTAATGATTGACGCTCTGCATTTGAATCTCTTGATGCTGTTAATGGTATCAACAATGATAATTTTGAGTTAAATGAAGATTTTCATGTTGTAAATGGTAATACTGCATTAAGAGATAGCCATGCAGGTTGTAATAAATGTGCTAGTACTAATGTATGTGTGGGGGGTCCCATGGCTCCTGTTTCTGATAGTAAATTGATGTTTGCCAATTTGCCAGTTTCAACTTGAGTATTGTGAATTTGTCTGAATTTAGGCTCAAGCAAGAATTTATTAGGGTGCTTCTTAAAGGCCCTAAATTTGTCCGTACCAGAATGCCCTGTTTAGCTGATCTGATTTTGGACGTTAAGCGTTTCTGTCACAAAATGCACTTAAAAGTATAATTTAACTCTTTGGAAAAACATGTATTTGTTTCTAATGTTGCACACCATGATTCAAACACGGATGATGAACTATTAAATGTTAGCTTACATGAAACTCATTTATTTTTTGAAATACGGGATGAGTTTACTGATGAGCATGATGGTGGTTTTGAGGAGTGCTTTTAATACTGGTTAAGGAGTATTACATGTTCCTTATTTTTCTTCTAACAAAAGTAAATTCATGCCCTCCCAAACTTTCTTCCAACATAAAAAATGTTTTGAGTGTGATTTGTAAACAAATAGAACATGAGTTTGACATTTATTTGAAAAGTGTTAAGAGCTATAATTTGTCTAAAGAAGAGTGGGAGGAACTTCAAAGATTTTTGGATGATTTTGTCTTCAAACAATCTGATAATGGGGTAACTGGGTAATTATGAGCAAAAGGGATTATGAAAACATGATAAATTATTTCATTTTTCTGCAAGATGATTATGTAGAATTGATGAATAATCCCCTTACCAGGTTTAATGAGGAGTTGCTTGAAATTTTGGAAAAGGGTGAAAGGTTGGGTTTCCTGAGTAATAACGATGTGACAGATTGTTTATTAAAGAGCCCAAGGACCAAGAGTTTTACACCCTGCCAAAAATTCATAAAAATTTAAGATCATCCCCTGGAGGACCCATTGTGTCCATGTTAGGTTCGTACTTGGAAAATGTGGGCCTATATTTGAATTTTCATTTAAAAAAATATTTGACAAAAGTACCAGCACATATTAAAAACACTGGGGATTTATGTGGGGTCTATATTAGAACATCGAAGTTTCAAAACTTCCAATGTTCTAATATCGACCCCTATTCACCGAATGCTTACAACATAGAACATGCAGAACAGAAAATTTTTTTCCTAGGGAAAAAATTGCTGTTCCAAAATACATACACACAACACCATCACACCAAACAAACAGCAATCCACACACATACACCTAAAATCTTACATCTAACCCTATACTACACTGTACATACACCACTAACTATCCACTTACCTTAACCCAAACCCTAACCCTAAGGTCCATCACTATCGCACACTCACCTCTCCCGCACCCTAACCCTAACTCACCTACCCTGCCCTAAACCTCATGTCCACACAATCGCACACTTACCTGACCAGCGCCCTAACCCTAACTCACCTAACCCGCTCTAACCCTCACGTCCACACAATCACACACATATCTAACCTGCACCCTAACCCTAACTCACCTAACCCACACCCAGTCGCACACTTACCTGAACCCGACCCGTAACTTTCCACCACAGTGTTGAAAATAGTGAAGCGACAGAAACGGACAACTGAATTATTTTCCTAGGAAAAGAATCAGTTTTCTGTAGCTTCGCTGTTTTCAGCGTTCACTCAATAGGGGTCGATATTAGAACATTCGAAGTTTTGAAACTTTGATGTTCTAATATAGACCCATTTATGTGAGGGACTTAAAAAATTGAATGGCAGACCAACTACTATTGGGCTACAGTAGATGTTTGTGCATTATATACCAACATTAATATAAGAAGAGGTTTGGAGGCCTTGGGTAGAATGATGGGTGAGGGTCCTCATACATCATTTCTGTTGTTGCTGTTGGAATCTTGTCTTACTCACAACTATTTCAGAGTGGGTAAGAAATTCTTTTTACAAAAATGAGGTATGGCTATGGGGACGGCTTCTGCTCCCTTATATGCTGTGATATATATGGGGATTTTGAGAATCAATTTCTTTATCTCAAGTTTTTTACTGAAAATGTAGTATACTACGGTAGATTTATTGATGACTTAATCTTTGTTTGTAAAGGGGAGCAGAATGCCTTTTTGAGGTTTATGTAAGAATTAAATTGTACAGAGCATGGTCTGAGATTCACTTATCAGCTTAATTCCAATAGCATTTTTTATTTGGATGTGAAATTATATGTGGATAAGTACAATAGGGTACAATTTAAACCTCACAGAAAATCCATTTCGGTGAATACTTTTTACATGCAGAAAGTATGCAGCCTCCCCATCTGATCAGGGATCTACTCCAGAGCCAAAATGGATTCTTTGGGATACTTCCGAAGAATCTTTAAAACAAGTTTTTTTAGATGAAACTATAGATAGATTAAGGGCCAGGGGCTACCCATAGGAGTAGTTACTCACCGCTAAGAAAAATGTTTTTGGTGGAATTTCAAAGAGGAAGCAAGGTTCCTACAACCAAAGGAAAGGACCTAATGAGAATGTGGTAGCAGTGGAAAAACTCTTTTTTGTGAATGAATTTTCAACATTCTCCCATGTGATGGAAAATGTTGTTAGCAAATTTTGGTATATGGTGAAGGAGGATGGTAGTGTGGGTAAATTGTTTCCTCGCCATGTGTCTTTCTCCTATGAAAGCTATAGTAATCTAAAAGAAATATTGAATGCAAAATGTGTTAGTACAATGAAGTTGGGCAAGGTAGGTATGTGGTCATATGGGAATTGCATGATTTGTAGCAGAGCAAAAAAATGGATGGATGCAAAATCAATGGGACACTGTATATTGCCAGAGAGGTATTTCATTGTAATTTGCAGGATGTAGTTCACATTATACGCTGCAATTATGATAAAATAAAGTGGTATATTGGGCAAACAAAAAGAAGGGTGAAAGTAAGAGTCATGGAACATTTGGGGGACATCAGGAATAAAAATTGCCTGAGTCCAGTAGCAGAACATTTTGTGTCTACCCATGGGGGTTGTTACAAAAGTTTATTTTTCAGTGTGCTAGTGCGTCCATCTATGGAGCACGAGGGAAGCTTCAAAAATGAGTAGGATAAGTTGGAGTGTAGGTTTATTATTAATTATAGGACACTCCAACCAAGAGGAATGAATATTTATGGTAATTTAACTTTATAAAATATTTCTCTTAATATTTAACTATGGGACAGGAAGGGCATTTACGTACAAAACGTTTTTTACAGTGTTTGTAAGCATCATTACCAATAGGTTTTTATACTAGGTTCACTCTGTTTTTAAATGATGATTGATGTCTTAATCAGTTCTTTTTTCTGATTTGCTTCATTGCATTTAAATACAGATGGTTTGACTGTTATGATTTAGGTCTGAAGAAGCTACCTGGCAGTAGCAAAACTGCTAACCTTTTGTGACTGTTTTATTGTTTTGTAGCCTTTTATGTCTATTTATTAAAGTTTCACTTACTTCACCATGGTGTGCACCTAGCATTTTCTCAGTTTTTCTCCTTGGTGCTTGTTTGTGCACTTTACCGACAGCAAGAAACTTTGTTTCAAAAAATATTTTCACATTTATTAGTATGCATGTGTACTAACCGCTGCTTAGTGACACTTCATGTGTTTGCACAGTGGCAAATCACACATGATAGTATGTATCCATTTTGAAACTGATAAGCTTCTGCTTGTTGTCTGCAGGTTTTATAGACATGCAGGTGTTGTGGAAGCTTGCTGACCATCACACAATGGCTCTTAGCATGTTTGCGCGATGGGTAGCAAAAGATGCAACAATGTAGCTTTATGAACTTGACATGTCTGCTTGATGTCTAGGCCATTACACTGTGTTTGCATGGAGGTGAGCAACATGCAAGTGAATTTAGTAGAACTCAGCATGGATTATTATTGTAAGAAGGGTTTATTAGTTTTCATGTCTAAAAGATAAATGTGGCACTTGAACCTTGATCTACATATACTGTGTGATTCATGTTTAACAGATGTGCTAGACCCACACTTGATTCATGGATTTAATTTAAGCCATCTTTATCATAGAACATCCATATCTTTTAAATTATTTTGCAGTTTCGCCGTGTTTGCGCTAAGAACATTGCGCAGATACTTGTTGTTGTTGTTTGTCTTTCGGCTTTTCCTGGTTATGGGTCACCACAGTGGAACTCCGGTCCGCTAATGATTGGCAGTTGTTTTTTATGGTGTCAAGTTGCCAGCCCAATGCCCAACCTTCAACGAAGGCACGCCCATTCAACGCATGTCTTTCGAACGCTCACTTGACCGCTGGGAGGACATGCAGACTCCACACAGAAGGCACTACCAACCCAAGCCGAGAATCGAACGGGAGAACCTCTTGCTGTGAGGCAACAACACCACCGTTGCACCACCGCGGAAGTTATAACATTACGCAAATACTAATTATTAAAAAAAGAATAAATAAAGCAATTAAAAAGGAAACACAGACAACATAACAAATAATTTTCAACCCACCTTACAGAGTCAAACACAAGTCAGTCAAATGAAACTATAGAACACACTGGGGGTGTCTTATCTGTCTTTGCCACAAAAACAACTTTGCAGCAGGAATATAAATTATTGTGCATTCAAGGAAGTCCATTTCCTCCACAGCATTATAAAGACATATACATTTGTGCACTCTCACTTGTTTGTACATGTGTTGCTTACATATTTAGTGCAATGAATGATCACACAAGCAGGTATGAATATTGTTTGCACCAATGCAGCTTTGTCTTCTCTTTATATTGTGTTCATTCTTTTATCTGTGCCATACTTTCAGATATGCAGTCTATAGGGCATTTTGTAAAATTGTCATTAAAATGTATGATAAAATTACATAACAGTAAATACAGTTTTCAGCATAGGCAGGACAGTTTGGCTATTAGTGAACAAAAATGAGAAATGTGTGCTGTTCACTTCCATTTTAAAGCTTGCTACAGTTGCTTCCATACTTTGTAAGTGTATCCTGGGTGACACACCCCCTGCAGGTAAGGTAGGCTCAGTTGCTGCTGTTTTCCTTCTCCTTTCCACTAATCATTCACAGTTGCAATCCATTAGCAACAAACACTGAGATAATGCCTACACTATGCTTACACCTGCTACATGAAGTCAAACGTTTGGCATTCAGCAGTTCTAATGAGTTCACACCTTATTTACATCTTCACCATGCTCAGAGTCCTGAATCTACACTATAAAAAGGTTATCATGTAGCTGGGAAACTTGAAAGTGAGGAGAGTTGTGTATGTGGAGAACACAGAAGAAGATTGCTACTGATTTGGATTTATCTACAAATAAACCTTCTGATCTTGCTCAGGTGTGATTGTATTTTTCAAATATATGCTAGATTTGTTCTTGTTACAAGGCAAATATATATCTATATATCTATATATCTATCTATCTATATAATATATATATATATATATATATATATATATATATATATATATATAGATATGCATTAAAAATGGAGCTTCTCTGTATGCACTTCTTATAAGTTCACTATTTCATAGGCATTTTTCTTAGGCATTTTATTTTCTCAGATAGACAGCCTTATTAATTTTCATCACAAGTGTTATTGTTACAACTGTTTATCTTACACTGTTCTGTAATTACAGTGAAATGTAATGTCTTACGTTGTCAGTGACATGGGAGTGTAAGGCTTATAAGATGGCCCATAGACACCTCTAGTCTAGTAATGGACGCAATAAGAGGTGACTGACAATCTTATAAAATTTACTTTTTCTGTTAAAGTGTACACATTTTGGGATTTTTAAAGCATTTGAATAATGTGTTGTTCCTTGTTTGGTGCAGACTGCCATTTGCCTGTTGTTTTGCTGTGGGGGAAACAAGTACAATTTGTGTATTGCCACAACAAAAGTTGTTTTCAAGATGTTTGCTCTTGAAATTGTGTAGTCATCCCAGTCCCCCCCCCCCCGTGGTAAACAATACATTACTCCATTGTTATTCCCGGTTTTGGTTCAAACATTGTTTTGTATGAGTGTTGTATGGCACAACCACACAGCCTTAAATTTTAATAACTGAACGGTGTGCATCCACTGGTTAATGTCAAAAATATATATGCATGTATATAAGCAGACATTTAATTATGTGATATTTCTGTGTTGTATCGTTCGCTGTTTTATGTCACCTATGAGTATGGCACCCAAGCTTACCAATCCTGGCAAACCCTCTTTTAGTGACTTGGAAAATTATATCATAGTGCAAGCATTCAGGCACCTTCTTGAGAGAGGATGTGGGGATATGGCTGACAGAATGCAGGTTTGGAACCAGATAGTCAATGAAGTAAATGCCGTAGGGGGTTGCACCAGAACTTATGACTAACTGTATCATATGGCCACTATTATGATTTCATGAGCCTGGAGGACAGCAGCTGTGGTTGCCCATGGATTGCTGGCTAAGGGGGAGGGGTCTGCTACAGAGCCACCACTGACACCAAATAGAGAGTTTCTGTTCACTGTCAGTGGTCCAGAGAGCTCAATGGAAAGTACACAACAGCATGTGATTGATGCTGGTGCAAATGTTTCTGGGAGGACAAGTATGTGTCAGGGGGAGCTTCCATGTAAGCTTATATATATCATTTTATTAGATTTTCTTTAAGTATAAAATATTAGTAATAGTTCATTTTTTAATTATTATTTTTTGGATGAACCTATTAATAAATTGATATATTTAACAACACAGTTTGTTCCTTACACATGGACTTTGGGTGGATGTGTCAGCCAAGTTTCATTTAAAAGCATTGTTATTGGACATATATGCAAAAATTCTATCCCCTTGTGTTATTAGAATTGTGATGATTGTGTCCTGACCATTTGCTTAACTTCTTCCAAGACTATCCACCATAACAAGTGTGAAGTCATCTGCACATGACAAGCCAAACATTTTTATTTGATTATTGGTGACCGTTTATGCATTTATCTATATGTATGAGGTGGGTGTTATGAGTGTGTGTATCATACCTCTCGACTGTACAGATTTTCGTAGAATGTCAAGATTTTTGCCTCATATTTTTCATCGGTTTCTCATAAAACTGTGGTTTTCTAGCAAATCACTGAGGATTGAAGTCAGAAAATAATGGCAGACATTTGAGTTTCAGACTTCATATTATTTAGAAAATCCATGCTATTTCAAAACCTGTTGCACTATCAACTTTCTAAGTTTGTATGAGCAACATTTAGAAACTGCTACTATTTTTGGACCTTTGTCCTCCCATTAGTTGTGGCTTTGTCCAGATTTCTTGCTCTAAGAGGTTGAGAGGTATAGTGTGTATTGGTGATGGTGGAACCAGTGTTAGTTTGCTATTATCACAGGTGATCCTGACAATGGAAGTATAGGACACTTATGACCTGATGTCAGAGTATCTGCAGAATCTGATGATGATAGTGGCCAAACAGAGGCACAGTCTTGGAGTGAAGACATTGAATTTTACACTGAGGTGGACATTCAGTTTTCCACTGTATTTCCATCAGACACAGCCAGTAGGCCTATGCATACCTATTCCAGTGAGCTATCAGATATTGGACAGTTGCAGGGTGAAACACTTGATCAGTTAATGTGATTGCATCTTCAGTGCCTGTTGACTCTGTCCACAGCCAAAGTGTGTGTAAGGTGCCGTGTAGGAGGTTTGTTAGAGGTGCTCGTAGGTTGCCTACTGTCCACCCTCCACCTGATCCTGGTGTGTCTTTACATGTCACTTGACATATGTTTAAGGCTCTCATGGAGTTACAGGCACATGGGGCCTCTGAGGTCATGGTTAGGGTTGTAGATGTGGCACAGGCTGACATGCATGACTTTCCTCTGCTGTATTGCCAATTAAATGGATCAGATGAATGACACAATGGAAAGGGCAGTCTCTGTGATGGATTGTCTGCTGGGAGGGGGACAGCATCCATGTGGATATAGATCAGCATCATCATTTGATGTTAGCCAATGTGGCTATGCCTGATCATGCTCCTGTAGTGCCACTACTTCCACTGCTGCATCAGTGATTGAGGTGTCCACATCCAGATGTGGTAGGCCATGGAGTCATGGTCCTTCGGATACTCATGAGGACAGCTTATCACGCAGGCATCAGTCACATTCGGGTAGCAGCAGAGCATCTGACCATGGGCATGGATGTGCCAGTGCAACTCTTGTCAGAGCCAGTTCTTGCAGATGGGGATGATGACTGTCACAAAGGGAGATACTGCCAGCACAGCTAGCTGGAATTTTGTAAATAATTATATGTCATTTGTGAATATCAACATGATTTATATATTTATTTATTTACATTTGTTTACCGGGAAATTCTGACTGGACACAGGTCCATTTTCAGCAGGGGCCCGGGGAGAAAAGCTCCACACAAGCAAAACAAGTAACAATGCAAGGCAAGTAAAATCTGTAGTAAACATGAATAGCAAGGATTTATGAAAGACCTATTAGCAATACACATAAAAAGTAATAATACATTTACAAGTTACACTATAAACATAAGATGACATAGAATGCTCAGTATTATAATATGTTAAGTATGTTTAGATAACTGATAAGAATAAACAATTACACCTTCTAAACTGTTTAAATTAACAGTTATAGTTAAGTACACTAACCTTCTGTGTGGAGTCTGCATGTCCTCCCCGCATTCGAGTGACGTTAAAGACATGCAGGTAGGTGTATGTGTGAATGGGTGTGCCTTCTTTGAAGGTTGGGCATCGGGTTGGCAACTCGGCACTGTAAAAATCCACTGCCAGTCATTAGTGGACCGGAGTTCTGTTGTGGCAACCCCTAACTGGAAAAAGCCGAAAGACATTACTAGCTAAGTACACTAACAGACATATAGCCAACACCATCATATAGTGATGTAAGCAGGAAGGGTTAGAGAAAAAAATCAGAGGGAGATGAAAAGAAAGGGGAGAGAAATAGTGATCTGATTTTGGGAGGTAGGGTGGGTAAGGGAGGGGAGGAGATGAGAGGAGAGGAACATAAGTGAGTCATTGGTCTGGATTGGTACAAGGACATAAACTGTGGCTTTTTAAGTGGGCTTTTAGTTTGGCCTTGAAGTGATGGGATGTAGGTAGGGCGGTAATGGGGAGGAGAGCGTTCCATAATTTGGATATTATGCAGGAGAAAAGAGCTTCTCTGGCTGAGTTCTTGGCTTTGGTAACTTGGAGTTGTTTTTTATTGCTGGAGCATAGTGGTCTAGTAGTAGAATAGGGCTGGAGAAGGTTTTGAAGGGAGGGCACGGTATGAGGATGGTTTAATTTATGAGTGAGGGAGAGTTGATTGAGTCAAAGAAGTTTCAGGAGTTCAAGCCAATCGAGATCTTTAAGTGAGTTGCAGTGATGGCTGCGGTAGGATGAACCAAAGGCAAATTTAGCTATTTTGTTGTAGCCATCCTCTAGCTTGTTTAGGTCAGTTTGTCTAAGATTGTTAAGTATAGGAGAGGTGCAGAGTAAGGTTAAAATGTGGTGAGAGTTGGCAACTGAGATTCCCACTGCTTTGGTCAGGTATTGCTTATGTCTATACAATGATCCTAGTTTTTTGTGAATGTTTTTACGGTTAGAGAAATGTGAGTGTCAAATTTAAGATGCTTGTCACTGTAAATGCCATGTAGTTTGGTATGTTCTTTAGGGGAGATGATGGTGTTGTTGTTGGCCAGAATATTGAAGTGGTGGTTAGTTAGGCTAGACTTAGTGGGATGGAAGATGAGGAAATTCATCTTGTTAGGGTTGAGTATTAGCTGTGGATTGGATAGCCAGTTTTCTAAAGAGGAAAAGGCTTCCTGTGTAATTTTATGAAGTTCAGGTATAGTTGGGGATGAGCAGATGAGAGAAGAGTCATCTGCATACTGTATGAGAGTGGTCTGCTTGGTGGCTGTGAGTAGATTATTGGTGAAGAGTGAGAATAACAGTGATCCAAGAATGGATCCTTGGGGGACACCAAGTGTGACAGGAAGTCAAGGTGATAGGTCATTATTCCACACAATGGATTGTTGGTGGCCATCTAGATAGCTGTGAAACCAGTTTGTAGCAGATTGAGAAAAGGAGAGGTTAGTGAGAACAGAGAGTAGTAGTTTGTGTGAGACTATATCAAAAGCCTTGGAGAGGTTCAAGAATGTGGCAGAGGAGAACAGGCCATTGTTTTTGCAATGAAGGATAGTGATATTGAAAGAGAGTAAGGCTGAGGTAGTACTATGGAATAGCCTAAAGCCATGTTGGGTGCTGGAGAGAAGGTTATTGGTTTGTAAATAGTTTAGGACTTGAGAGTGAATGCATTTCTCAAGTATTTTGGATAGTGGTGAAAGGATGGCTATGGGATGGTAGTTGGAGAGTTCAGTGGAGGGGCCACTTTTATCGAGGGGTATTATTTAGGATATTTTCCAAAGTTAAGGGACATAGCATTCTGGTGAATATTGATTTATTAAGATAAAGATTGGATATGCTAGTGCATTGGCTGCTATTTTTAAATAATCACAGGGAAGGTTGTGAACATCAAGTTTTGTAGGCTTAAGCTTTAACAGAAGTTTTTTTTATTATGGTGGTGGGCACAGAAGAAAAAGAAAAGACAGTGGAAAGAGTATTTGGGTTTGATGTGGGAAGAGTGGGGGCAGGGTTGTGTTGCTTGCCCAAAGATAGAATGGATTCAGTAAAGTATTTATTGAAAGAAGCAGCAATACTACTGGAGGAAGGGAGAGAGATAGGTGGATGGGGGGTGCCAACCTTACCTTGGTGGAGAATGGAGTTTATGGAGGACCAGAACTGTGGTGTTGTGGTTGATAGGGGATAAAAATGTAGGCATTGTTATGATAGGCTGGCTGGTTGATGGGAGGGATTAGTGGAGAGGATAAAAGTAGAGACAGCAAGAGGTGGGTGGGATTTGGAAGCATGATAGGGGATCGGAATGAGCCCAAAGAGAGAACAGAGCAGGCAGAGCTGAGAGGAGGTGTGAGGAGAAGTCTCAGAAACAATCAATCAGTAACAAATTCTCTATCAAGCACCCAGAGCTATTGGCAAACTTGTAGGTAAGCTTAACGCTAAGGTTAATTTTAATCCAACTCTGTGAGGTTTCACCGGGTTTATAACAGAGATTTAAAATAAGAGAGCAATAGGAAATTATTTCAATCCCTAGGGCTGCAGGCAACAGGGAATCACAATATTACCAGGAATAAGTAAAAAGAATGGGTATGTA
This sequence comes from Protopterus annectens, assembly GCF_019279795.1. Taxonomy (NCBI): domain Eukaryota; kingdom Metazoa; phylum Chordata; order Ceratodontiformes; family Protopteridae; genus Protopterus; species Protopterus annectens. Next base: position 1,979,763,267 of record NC_056725.1, on the reverse strand, counting down.
GCGCCACCTAGGTGCGATTTTGTAAACACCCTAATGTTTATGGATATCAGTTGGGTACAACAATCCTGTGTTTCCAAACATCAAACATACCTTTTATGCTGTGCTGATGATGACATAAGAAGGCAGAAACATGCATGTCCACAGCTGGAGGGGTTTGGCTTTATTGGCCTGAAATTGTCCATACATAGACTTAAAAATAAAAGTAAAAGAAAAAGTCATGGGCATTCAGAATTGCCATTTAGCTGAAACAACTGATATCCTTAAAGGGTTATTTGCATGTATCCCATGTTGCCTTTGATACAAGAAGTTTAAGGTATCACACAGTGGAATGCCTAGTTTTGCTAGAATTTTCATTTTGTGTTTAATATAGAAGTAGAAAGAGCTTCCTAAAAAGGGAGGGGGTAGCAAAACAGGGGAGACAGTTGGGGAAAAAAACTGCTGTGGGCTGCTTGTGTGCACACTATGATTAGCTGAGAAAAAAACACATTTAACATAAAATATGTCACACACATGCATATAAAATGCTTGTGTTACAACAGTATTAGAACTGTATGTCATGTGTATATAAAACTGGTTTGTACAGATAGGCATGTTAAAAAGATATTTTATAACATGCTTGCACTTAAAATGTAATCACAATGTGCCCTACTGGAATAGAACAGAACTGTACATGCACTATTTAACTGTTTAAGTGTATATATTTTAACAGTGGAAACTGGAATACAGGATGTTAACTTCAGAAAAATAGCTTAAATTAATTTACTTTATGGCTAAGCAATAAAAGATGGTATCTTTCCATTTTCAATGAGCTAGAGACACATAGTCTGGGCTGAAAAGCTTTCTGAATTGTCTTTTGGGTGAAATAATTACTAGTCTTGAAATGTGGAAAAATGTAATTGCTTTATGACTTCCAGCATCTGCCAAAGATCTGAGGTCTATGTATTTTCACAGGTAGATGTTAAATACTGTCAGCTTCCAGCAATGGGGGCTTCACCTAGGATCGAGTCAGATGTCAAGAAATGATGTCATTCTGCAAGCTATCCCAGCTGTAATATTTGAGATTTTAATTTGAGAAGTCTCTTAGAGAGAGTGCATTCTGTACTCTGTCTTGGGCCTGACAAGAACCATTCACCAAAACATCTGCCTTGCTCTGATGAAGTAAGTTTCTAGTGAACAGTATAATTCTCTTGGATATAGTCAGGAATATAGCAAAGCTTAGTTTAGATATTTTTATTTATTTATTTGAACTTGTCCTGTGATGTCATTTTAAATATTTCCTGCAATTTTGAACTATGATGTCACTGTGATTGTATACTGAGTATGTTCTTGTTCTTTTATTATTTATTATTAAATATAGTTAAACCTTTTATTGTGGCTGATCTGTCTAGAGATATTTAGGTTTTGAGAGTACTTACATATTTATTTGGTGACACTATGTGGGCCACTCCTAATTGCCTTCCCCTTGGTCAAACTACCATTTCTATTAACGTTAATATTACACAGTAAGATTGAACACCCTTTGTTAAGGGTCTCAAAGTAGCTGATAAGGAGTTGGCTGGTGGCAGTGATAACTACCTTATAGTCTGAGCAAAAGGGGACATAGGACATAACTAGTAAATCTGTGCCAGCCTTTCCCAGGTGTGTGTGTGTGTGTGTGTGTGTGTGTGTGTGTGTGTGTGTGTGTGTGTGTGTGTGTGTGTGTGTGTGTGTGTGTGCGTGTGTGCGTGTGCGTATGTGTGTGTGTGCATGTGTAAATTAAACCTCATAGAGTGTGTGTGTCAGCCACATGGACAGGGATACCAAGCACTGGTCGGACAGAGACAGTGCTGAAGATCTTGGCTTGGCCACTCAGCTGAGATCTCAACTCTATATCTGTGCCAGTGGGCAGTCTTATTGGGGATCTGGAGAAAGAGGGAGAAACCAGGCCCAGACTGTGGTCTCTCTGTGTTCTTAAGGGGAAATTGCACTTGATGCATCCCCAGACTAATGGTCTGGTGGAGAGGTTAAACTCTTCACTAAAGACCATGCTATGGGCATTTGCAGACCAGTTTAAGTGGGAGTTGATCAAATATTTTCCCCATCTGTTGTTTTCTTACAGAGAGCTGCCCCAGGAATCCACAGGTTTTTCACCCTTGGAGTTGCTTTATTGGCATAGGATGAAGGAACCTCTAGATTTGAATCATGATGAATGGAAGGTTGAGTGTGAATCCCACAAGGAGTTTGTTGTGGCATATATTCTAAACCTCAGGACAAGGCTCATGGAACTCATGGGCTTGGCCCAGGAGAACCTGGCAGTAGCCCAGCAGCAGAAAAAGCTCTGGTATGATGCAAATGTTTGAGCCAGAGAGTATGCCGTGGGTCAGCAGGTTATGGTTCTCATTCCTGTCAGACACAACAAGCTGCAGGAAGCTAGGAAGGAACCCTTCAAAGTGTTGTGGAAGGTCAGTGATGTTAACTACATGATAGAAGTGCTAGACAGGAGGTAGGGGCACAAACTGCACCATGTTAACATGATGAAACTTTAGCTTGATAGAGAGGCCCTGGTGCTGAGTATGTGCAGTAGAAGGCAGGAGGAGTCTGAGGGGATCTATGGCTACAGGGAGCCAGACAACAAAATCCCAAGTTACTATGGTGGAGCCTAAGGTTGCAGACATATGATATGACAGCACAGCACTGTACTGGGGTCAGAAATGCCAAGGCAGATGGAATCTCAAGACAGGGTATGGGGTAATGTATTCCCGATCAGGCTCACCCTTTCAAGCAATGTTTCTCAAAGGTCACTTGAAAAACTAGCTTGAGTCTTTAAAGGGATGAAGAAGTGTCATGAAAGGAGATACTGCTTTCACAGCTATCTGGAATTTTGTAAATAAGTATATGTCATTTGTGAACATCAAGGTGATTTATATAGGATGCTTGTATTACAAATGTATTAGAGCTGTATGTCATGTCTATCAAACTGGTCTGTACAGACATGTGTTAAAAAGGTATTATATAAAGACATGTGTTTAAAATGGATCCACAGTGTGCCCTACTGGAATAGACCAGAAATATACATGCACAATTGTAACTGTTTAAATGTATATAGCTGGGATACAGGAGGTGAACTTCAGAAAAATAGCTGAAATTAAATTACTTTATGGTTATGCAATAAAATATAGTATTTTTCAGTTTTCAATGAGCTAGAGACACATAGTCTGGGCTGAGAAGTTTTTTGTCTTGTCTTTTGGGTGAAATAATTACTAGTTTGGAAATATGGAGGAATGTAATTGTTTTGTGACTTCCAACAACTGCCACATATCTGAAGTCTATGTATTTTCACAGGTAGGTGTTAAATATTGCCAGTTTCCAGCAGTGGGGGGTTCACATGGGATAGAGTCAGATGACAACAAATGATCTCATTCTGCAAGCTATCCCAGCAGTAATATTTGAGATATTTATTTGAGAAGTCTCTTAGAGAGAGTGCATTCTATATTCTGTCTTGGACCTGACAAGAACCATTCACCACAACATCTGCCTTGCTCTGATGAAGTAAGTTTCTAGGGAGCAACATAATTCTCTTGGATATAGTCAGGAACATAGCAAAGCTTAGTTTAGATATTTTGCTTTATTTATTTGAGACTCTCGTGCAATCTTGTTTTAAATATTTCCTGTGATTTTGAACTCTGATGCCACTGTGATTATATACTGAGTATTTTCTTGTTCTTTTATTATTTTTATTAAATATATTTAAAACTTTCATTGTGGCTGATCTGTCTAGAGATATTTAAGTTTTGAGAGTACTTGCATATTTATTTGGTGACACTGTGTGGGCCACTCCTAATAGCTTTGCTCTTGGTCGAACTACCATTTGTATTAACATTAGTATTACACAGTAAGATTGGCCACCCTTTGTTAAAGACCTTAAAGTAGCTGGTAAGGAGTTGGCTGGTGGCATTAATAACTATCTTATAGTCTGGGCAAAACGGTGCATAGCTAGAAAACCTGTGCCAACCTTTCCCAGGTGTGTGTGTGTGTGTGTGTGTGTGTGTGTGTGTGTGTGTGTGTGTGTGTGTGTGTGTGTGTGTGTGTGTGTGTGTGTGTGTGTGTGTGTGTGTGTGTGTGTGTGTGTGTGTGTGTGTTATCTACATGGGCAGGGACACAAAGCAGTGGTTGGATAGAAAGGGTGCTGGAAGTCTTGGCTTGGCCACTTAGCTGAGATCTCAACTCTATAGCTCTACCAGTGGGGAGTCTTACTGGGGATCAAGAGAAAGAGGGAGAAACCAGCCCCAGACTGACTGTGGTCTTTGTGTGCTCTTAAAGGAAATTGCACTTGATGCAGAGATCTGCATATGGAAATACTGTGTGTGTACCTGTTATCCTCCCAGTATACGTCCCCCACTGTTGCCTTGAAGCTTCTTGATTACTGATCCAGTGGTGGGTCATCAGAATGACAATGAACTGTCACCTCTAAAATACGTGGCTCATACCTCTCTGATATGGCAGGATGTAAAGCTAGCACAGGGCTTGGTTGTGTTCTTGCCGACACTCACACACATTTCACTAGAGTGCCCCTACAGACAGACACACACACACACACACACACACACACACACACACACACACACACACACACACACACACACACATAACAGTTATATGGGTCATTCATGAGGCTTAAAACTCATTCTATCTCAGTAGCCATTTGATAATTATCAACATTTTTGCCTGCTTGTCTTTCTTACTCACACGCACTCACCTCCTTTTGTGTCAGCCTTGGCTTCCTGCCCACCCCACCACCCCCCAAACAACATCCTGTGCAAATGATGATAACTGTACCACTCCATGTTTCTGTCTTTTGGAGTCAGGGATACATAAATCTTTTGCCTAATGCACAGGATGCATAGCTGACTAAGTGCTTAGTATGTATATGTTTGTTATGCTCTTTTGTAAATTGCACTGCTTCCACACAGGTTTCTGTAATGTGTGAATCTTTGATGTATGAAACCTATTAGTTGACAGAAAACACATCTATTGACATAAGTCACTGCTGTCACATATTGATGTCATTACTATAAAAAATCACCCAGCTTTTATTTAGTTACAATACAAGTAACAGAATGCAAGGATATGTCATTAATTTGTGCCCTTAGTCATGTATTTTCATATTTCAGGTTCAACACTTACCTTGATGGTCCAGCAGTTACAAACATTTTAATTTGGGGTTCATTCTGTGCAATGCTAGCAGTACACAGCTATTACAGGAGTAAGCAAATGTTTTGAACATTGCCTGGCATCTTAGATGGTGAGCATGTGTGCTATCCTTAGTCTCTTGGCAAGCACAAAAACATATTGTGCATGTCTAAGTCTACCAACACCCACTGTGGCTGGCGATTCTCCTCAAGCTCTTCACCTGTATGTGACTCTGGTGACCTTGACAGTGGTGGTGAGATGAGTGCCCCGTCCCCTTGGTGCTACTGCTGAAGCTGTTTTCTCAGAATAATATTGTGAAGGATGGCATAGACAGTGAAAATTTCAGCACATGTATGGGGATTGTAGTCCAGCACTCCCCCAGATGTATCTATGCAGAGGAACCATGACTTCAGCAGTTCAATTACATGCTCTATATTTCCTGTTTGATTATGTGCAACATTATAGTGTTCTTCAGTAGGTGGGCATGCATTTCTAATAGACATCATCAGCCCTGCCTAGACTACATAACCTGAATCCCCCAATAAATGACTCTGGGGGATATCCACCCCCTAGAAAAACCTCTCATAGAATTGAGAGTTGTGTCAAATATGGGAATCATGGTAACTGTTTAGGGTTGCAAGCATATTTATTTTATTTATTTTACATTTGTTTACCAGGGTAGTCCAACTGGACACAGGTCCATTTTCAGCAGAGGCCTGGGGAGAAAAGCTCCAAAATACAATACAGTGTAATCCAATACAATACATGAGAACATATATTTAAGTGTACATTAAAGTCGAGGTTATGAAGATCTAAAAGTAGTCAATTTGTAAAACGACTAAGCAAACATTGAAAAATCACTTTTTAAAAATCAAATTTTTTTTTTGCATGAAATTACAGTTAGGGCATCATTCTGGTGATGATGTTCTTTATTGTAAGATATTGCCAGTATTTAGCATAGTAAATATGGCAGGTAAAAAAAAAAAAAGAAAAAAACTTTCTATGGGAAAAACTATTGACCTTTAGCATAACCTTAGCTACAGTGTAATGGTAAAGAGTAACCTGGGGCATAGCAAGAGCAAAGCCTGTTGTTTAAACAGTGGATTTTCAGAAGCTTTTTAAATTTAGTAGAGGAGGTAGTAGAGGTAACTTGGCTTGGTAGTGAATTCAAGATTCTGGCTATAGTGCAGGCAAAGAGAGATTTACCAGCATCATTTTTATGTTTGATGACATTTATTAGGTTCTGGTTGCTAGATCTTAAGGCTCTAGTGGTAATGTGGGGCTGAATTAGATGCTGGAGTGCTGAGGTATTATGAGGATGATTCTCTTAGCATTGCACATGACCTGGCAGTTAATGGCATGGGCAGCCTTTCTGTTTATGTACACCCTTCCCCATTCCCTGGGTGGTGTTTTGATTTCAATGCACATGTAGTCTATGTTACCTAAGACTTCAGAGTAGTGTGCTACGGGGTAGAAATACGGTATAGTTGTAGCTCTGTCCTCCGGTGTAATGAGAAAATTTATGTTGTCACTGACATGTTGTAGCATAGCATTCAGGAATTAATATAGGACCCTGGATGCTGATGGCTGTGACACCCTCTAGCATATCCCCTGTTGGTCTCTGGAAGGTGCCTGTGAATAATATTCTAAATGTTACACAGGTATCGGTTCCCCTTGGTTTGTGCTTGCTCTCAGTTGAGGTTGACAGAGGTTGCAGAGGTCCTGTAGTGTATCTCTATCCACTCTATATCACTCTATAATTTCCACCTCATGCAGACCATGAAACATTAAAACAGGGTCTAAACACCCTTCTCCTTCTTCACCGTGGTCTATTAGCAGCAGCAGCTGCATAGACTTGGGCCTGTTGCACATACACATATATAAAGCAACAGCAGCTCCTAACATTCTTTCTGTGTAGAGTAGTTTCTGTGGCTGTATTCCAATACGTTTTGGAATTTGCAGGCAAAACCTACATTGAGTCTACGCAATTGATTTATAGCTTGTTACATAGTTTCATAGTATAGTACTAGGCTATCTGCCCTAGGGCATTTATAAGCCTAGCCAAAGTGTATGTGGCTTTCGCCACCCCATGTAATGATACAAAAGTGTACAATTTAAATTAAATTTAGTTTACTGTGCCTCTATCTAGCAATGACACAGAGAATAGCTCCACCACCTTGGATTGGTTGATTAGCATACAATTCAGCTGCACATGCAGGTGAGGAGTTAGAGGGGGAAATCGCCAGCTACTGTGGGTGTTGGTAGACGTAGCCATGCACAATATGGCCTCGCCCGGAATTAGCATGCCACTATGTTTGCTGTGTTTGCACAGCTCTAGAAGGCATGTAGAGATGCTTACTGAATACAAAAGGTGCACTACTCTGTAGGATTTATTGAATCCAACCCCTTAGTAAAAAAAAATGAATTTCAAGGCAGAATACTGAAATTATATACTGATATATACCTTATTCTTGGTTGCAGTAATGTACTGAATGCACTCTACTGCATTAGTTACCAAGCTTTATAAATCAGTTAAACACACAATACTGTTGACTATGTTATTCATACTTACCATCAGCTTCAACCAGCCTAGATGTTCTTCTTTCCTGCTCTTGGCTGTTGTAGGTGATTTCATCCTCAACTATAAAGACAAGACATAAGACAAATGTAATTTACCTATATTTCTCCTTTTTCCCCTTAATATTACTTATATGACTAGTACTTATTTTCAAGGCATTCCATTCACTACTGTACTTGCTTACTAGGTGTTTGTTTAAATATGTATTACTATCTAAATTGACATACTGTGTTAGATTTCCCTTTACTGCAAGTTATATACAGTAGAGAGTCGATTATCTGAGCTAACTAGGACCTAGGGTAGTTCGGATAATCAAACTGCTTGGATAATCGAACATACATTGAACCAGATTAAAAAAAAACTTCTAAAATCTTATTTTTTCAGCATGCAGGGAATATATCAAGTGGGCATAAAGAATATTTTTCACATACGAGCCGGCTACAAGCTCAAAAAATACCCCACAAAAGTGAATACATGTTGTTGTTGTTTGGCTTTTCCCAGTTAGGGGTCGCCACAGCAGAACTCCGGTCCACTAATGATTGGCAGTTGTTTTTTATGGTGTTGAGTTGCCAGCCCGATGCCCAACCATCAACGAAGGCACGCCCATTCAACACATGTCTTGCAAATGCCCACTCAACTGCGGGGAGGACATGCAGACTCCACACAGAAGGCACTCCCAACCCAAGCCGGGAATCGAACGGGAGAGCCTCTTGCTGTGAGGCAACAACGCTACCGCTGCACCACAGCAGAAGTCACAAAAGTGAATACATGTAATGTTTAGATATTCATACTTTATGATTTTTCCTACCCAAAAACTTTGGAAGGCTGCATTCAGATAACTGATATTCTGGATAACTGATGTTCTACTGTATACTTTTGGTGGAATGGTGTTTTAAAAGATTATTTGTTGCATGTAACAGTCTGTGAGTTGTGTTCAGCAAGAAACTGTTCACATACGAAAATGTCGCAATTCATGGAAGTTCTCATTTCCTTAGCTGTACAAAAGTGTGTGGTTTGACAGTTTTCTTCCCTAGGAATTCTAATCAGATAAGGGGATTTTAAAAAATTGTGCACAGAAGTAATATAACTGATAATTTCTCACTGAAGTATGTGCTGGATATTCATTTGACAATGCAACCCCCACCACCTCCCTGTACCTTTACTCTGACTAGGGTGTGGTTCCTGAATAAGAGTTCACCCATCTTGTACATGCAGTTAGTATTGTGTAAGAACTGACAATCTTTTGTAATTATTATAATAATTAATATATTTATGACCTACACAAACAAAACTGCGTGCATGCAATTCAACTAGCATCTAAGTAAATGCTCTCTGTATAAATACATAAACAAGTAGTTGTATATGTACTTTTGCAGATGTATATCTGTGATTTACAGACATATATATGTATATGTATATTATATCCCCCACCATGCCCCAGGATTCCCACTCCTCTTTTCTTGATATACTGGAAAATATTAGGGTTCAACCAAACACCCTAATAATGGGCAATTTCAACTACACCACCTTTAACTGGGAAAACTACTCATGTACTAACTCCTTCGCTCAATGCTTTCTGGAATTCATAAATTCCAATGCCCTGGATCAACTTATTCACACCCCCACTAGAGGCAACAATATCCTAGACCTAGTAATTAACAACATGAGTGACTGGTGTTCCACACCTGAAGTCAACTCCTCATTGGTCAGATCCTACCATAAGCAAATTACCTTAGATATCTGCATCCTGCTCCCACCCACCATTAAGGAAACCATGGTAAAACATTTCTCCAAAGTCAACTTCATGCTTCTTAAGACAGAAGTGGCAAACTTCATGACACCATGCAGATGGACAATACAGTTACGAGTGCTGAATCCTACACAAATGCAGTCTATAAGCACTTACACGAGTGCATGGATCATGATATCCCAAACAGAACCAAGATGTTATCCTCCAAAAAAAGGAAGCCAATCTGCTGGTCCCCTGCCATAAACAAACTCTACAACAGAAGGAAGAAACTGTTGCAAAAGAGAGCAAAATCCCATGAGTGGAGGAGCTCCCTGGTCAGCCTCAGTAAGAAGGTGAGATCCCTTATAAGATCCTCCAAAGCTAGCTATGAAAACAAAATTACCACTGATTCTAAGGGCAACCACAAAGTATTCTATAGCTATGTCAAGAATCTCAATGGCAACACCCAGATCTGCTCTGAGTTACAGCACAATGGCACAAAAATTACAGAAACAACTGATATTGCCAACATCCTGGCAGATAGGTTCAATGCTAACTTTACCCCCCTCTCACCCCCTGAAGGGCCCATATCTATACAGGACAAATGCAGAGTCCCTGTAATCACATCTATGCAGGTAAAAGCTGCACTCTCTAAAACCAAAAACACAGCATCCATGGGGACCGGACAACATCTCAGGCTGGCGTTTTACATGAACGTCAGAACGAACTGGCTCCCCACCTAAGCACCATGTTCAGTCATAGTCTCACATCAGGCTTTGTGTCCACTGAATGGCACACATCAACAGTTATCCCACTCCACAAAGGGGGAGCCACCACTGATCCTGGGAACTATCACCCTATTAGCCTGATGAGCCTGGTCTGCAAGGCCATGGAATATATTATCATGGAACTCATAAACAAAGACATTGGTAACCTCCAAACTCTGGACCCCACCCAGTTCGAGTTTGTGAAAGGCAGATCATGCCTTCTGAACCTGATCGACTTCTTTGAGACAGTCAACAAAGCTGTAGATGAGGGTAAAGTGGTCCACACAGCCTATCTGGACCTTGCCAAGGCCTTTGACACCATCCCCCACTCTGGAATCATAGATAAACTTACTAAGCTGGGCATAAATCCCTACATCACTTGATGGGTTGCCAACTGGCTTAGTGACAGAACACAGACTGTAAAAGTAGCCAACTCCAAATCCAGCTCCAGACATGTGACAAGTGGAGTACCACAGGGTTCAGTCCTGGGACCGCTCTTGTTTGGCATCTACTTCTTTGAAGTACAGGCCAACACTAAGGGACTCTGGCTAACAAAGTTCGCAGATGACTGCAAACTGGGAGTCATTATTGAATCCCCAAATTATGTGGATATTCTACAAAAGAGACTTACAGAAACAGATGCTTAGTGCCAGAGCCATGGGCTCAAGCTTAATGTCAAGAAGTGTATAGTTATCCCCTTTGGGAAAAAAAAAACATGTACCCATGAATTACCACATAGGTGGCAGTACTCTAAACACTGAAAGTATGATGAGAGACTTAGTGACACAGGAGGACAGTGGTCTCACCTTCGATAACCACATTGCCGCAACAGTCAGGAAATCCTTCTATGTGGCACACCTCATCACTAAGGACTTTTCATCCAGAAAAAAGGAGGTCAGTGTCCCACTGTACTCATCCCTCATTAGACCAATTATAGAGTACAGCACCCCATTTGGTATGTACCTCACAAGACATCTGCAACAGCTGGAAAGACTGCAGAAATATCTCACTAAAAAAATCACAGGTATAAAGCAGATGCCCTATGTTGACCATCTTAAAAACTCCAGCTATACTCTGTGGCATATCGTCTACTCAGAGGCGATCTCTGCTTAGCATACAAGGCCATGTCAAACCCTGAGCTGTTGGACATGCTCCACTTAAAAAAAATCAAAATCCCTCAGAGTTACATGCTCCAGGGATCTAAACCTTGTCATCACAATGAACAAAACATGCTGGAGGGATAGGTTCCTGACCCAGAGACTCCCCATACTCTGGAATAGGCTGCCCATAAATGTCAAGCAGAGCGCCTCCTTGGACCTCTTCAAAAGGAACCTTGACGACTGGATGGGAGACAGGAAATTCACCCCGGGGATCATGTCAGCCACAGGGGTCCAGGGAAGTAAACATTGTGGGAAGAAATATCCAGGGAATTGTTATGGCTAGGCTTGTATAGGCCCTAGGGCCGATAGCCAAGTACCAACCTATGAAATGAGTTAACACTTTTTACTAACTGAACTACCTGAGGATATTCAGTACATGTATGCTTAGGTGAACTACCTCACTAAAATTTATTGTGCACAGCAGTTAAAAATGCAATTATTACTTTTATGATGTCTTACAACATCAATGAATAGGAGTCAGTGAGCAGTCAAGCATGACATTTAGCAGCAATAATATGAGTAACTCTTCTAAAGCACTAACTTGAATGTCATTGTCCATAGTTCTGGAACAAGATGTTGTCTTTTACTTGTGCAGCCTTATGCTGTGCGAAAGCTTGCCGAATAGGGTCCCTTACTACTGTTGCTGGCTGGTCATCATTAGTTATAGTAGGGCTGGAACTGGGAGCTGCAGTGACCACATGTGTCACTTCACCACCAGACCAGCACATGATCATGTTATGCAGATTGCAATAGCAGGAAACATCCTGCATGCAGTAGCTGGGTCATACTAAATAGACTCTTCCACACACCTATAATGACTCTTCAAGAGGCCAAAGACCCTCTTGATGGCAATACTGATCTGAGACAGGGATGTGTTTCAGGTCTCTTATCCTGCTCAACTTGGATTTCTAACTGATCTCATGAGGCATGTCTCCAGGGGATATCCAACACCACCTGAAAGACAAAAAATAGAGAATGGGGAGGCCAAACAAAGGAAATGTGGTTGAATATTCAGCAATATAGTTTACCATGAATGTCTACTTCAATACAATAGAAAAAAGAAAATAATAGTTTAACTCGCCAACAAGTTGAGCCCTGGGCATCCAACCATGCAGGAAGAAGTGGTAGAATGAGCTAGTGTGCCAGATATAGAAATCAAGTGCACTGCCAGGATGCTGGGCAGAGACTCAGGTGATGCATCTCCATGCATTAAGCACTACCTGGCCACTGATTAAATGGTAGCCTTTCCTATTGCAGTATCACTCCCCTCATGGGCCAGTTGGGGTTCTAATTGCAGCATGGGTGCAATCTATTGTTCCAAGTACCTCAGGGAAAAGTGCCACCCCATAAAATGCACACATAGTTCTGGCTCACTCCTAAGATGACCATGGGAAAAAGAAGTACTGATCCACACATGCCAAGAATACATCAAAGAAGTGCTTAAGTATCCTTCACTCAAAAGCCTGTGAGATATCCAACTTGTCCCCGGTCTGTCTCTGGAAGGTCTGCATGAGAAGTATAGTGAAGGCTATACATATCGTAGTTTCTACAGGGATAAGAAGTCCATGTTTCTATAATCATTCCCGTTTAACTTATTTTTACTTTCCCAATATGATATGACTAAGTTTGCATACATGTTTGCCACTGGTGTTCTTATGAAAAGTCTTGTTTTTTTAAAAATATATTTTTTGAGAAAATAAACGCAATGCTTTCCAAAACCATTTGCATTAATTCAGATGCTATCACTTTCAACATTAGTAACACTTGTGTACTTATTTAGATGTCCTATTAAAAAGTGTAGACCTTCATCATTTGGGATAGATGTAAGTAAGGAAACTACATCCCTGTTAAAAAGTAAGTAATCGCTGAGACCATCATTTTTCTCACATACATAAAGAAGTCACATCAATTTCCTTTTGCTAACTGAACTATCTTAGAGATATTTTTTTAAATATATTCAGTTGTGCCCTGTTGCTCAACCTCTCCTTGACACAATAGGTCAATTTGTTGGGTTCTTTTGATGTTTATGGAGTTTTATCCTTGAATAATCTATCATGTAAAATCTGTGAAGTTTATGATTGCATTATTTTTATATAAAACTAAATCTGTGGTTTCACAAGACATCTTTCCATCATTTTAGCTTTCTGACCCAAGGCTGCTGGGCTTTATGTCATGAAATTGCTGGGCTATTGGGGCACATAGGTTCATAGGATCATAGATGCGTACTAGGCTAATGACCACAAGGGCCTTTTTAAGTGTAGCCATGCATCCCAAATCTCTGACAAGTTCTGATACCCTTGATAAGTGTAAGCAGGTGTTTGGGAGGTGAAGTGTTTGCATTTATGGGCCTGGGAGATGAACCATTTACAGGATGCCTGTGTTCATTAGGCACTCACTGTTCCCCATTCAATTGTCCAAGTTACACTTCAATTGAGTTAGGGAGGAACTCTGCTTCACATGGATGGTAAGCATGTTCCAGAGAAGGGATAGTCTCTGGGGCACATACCTGTCCTCCAGAAGGTCTTATTTATATCACAGGCAAGGCTTAAGTCTTTAGAATGGATAATTCTAATGTTGATTGTTTTGCAGATATGCAGGAGGTCCATCAGAGTGGGGTCTGGCAATACTTTGTATGCCAGGCATAGATCTCCCCTCAACAGTCTGTAAGAGACAGAATACAGGGATAAGGCCTTGAGGCAATCTCCATAGGACATGTTAATTACACCCAGTATTCTTTTAGTGAGGAACCTCTCTGGACATTCCAGTTGTTGGATATGCCTGGTTAGGTACATATCAAAGGGCACATTGTACTCAATGATAGGTCTGATGAATGCTGAATACAGGGGAACAATGACTTCTTTGGACCTAGATGCCATAACTCTGTTTGTAAGTTGCACGACATAAAATGATTTCCTCCCTTTTGTAGACCCATGATGGTCAAAGGGTAGATTACTCTCAATGTTTATACCCAAGTCCCTGACCGCTAGGTCTATTCTTAGGGGTGTGCTGCCAATATGATAGCTTACAGGAGTAGATGACTTTCCAAAGGATACTATTATGCATTTCTTGGCACTTATTGTTAGCCCATGGCTCTGGCACCAGTTGTTTGCCTGTGTCAACTCCTTCTAGAGAATATTTGTGTCAGTGGGCGAATAAATGACTACTCATAATTTGCAATCATCTGCAAATATAGTCAGTCAGAGGCGACTGATGTTGACTTTGACTTCAAGGAAGTATGCCAAAAAGAAGTGTTCCCAGGATCAATCCCTGAGGGACTCCACTTGCGACTGGCCTCTTTGTAGAGGTGGAGTCCCCAGTATTAACTTTCTGGATCTTGTCTGTGAGCCAGCAGGCTATCCACTGGGTGACATAAGGGGTTGTACCAAACTTGTTAAGTTTGTTAACAATTTCAGAGTGGGGGATTGTGTCAAATGCCTTGACAAGGTCAAAGTCGACAGTATGAATCATTTTACCCACATCCAGTGCTTTGATGACCTTCTCAAAGAAGTCCATCAGGGTGAGTAGGCATTACCTGCCCTTGATGAAACTAAATTGGGTTGGGTTCAGTGTCTGGAGGATTCCTATGTCATTACTGATCATTTCCATGATAATTCTTTCCGTGGTTTTGCATATAAGACCAGTGAAACTTAAGGATCTGTTGTTTCACCCACCATTTGCATGGGTCAGTGGGAGAGGTTAGAGTAGGCCACGTTCTCAACCCACTTATAAATGGCAAACATCCATGCACATTTTTGGTGACATTAATCAACATGACCAAATCACCTAGAACCAATTTTTTCACCATGAAGTGTCTATCTCTGATATGTTACACAGTCTGTGGTCCATATTCTCCTACCTAGAGGGAACTAAAAACACATTTGATGCCTAAAGCAGTTGTTCTATTCAACCCTTCTCATGATAGGCACCATGTGCAGTCTGTGCTGCTGCCCACAACTCAATTCTTGGTTGATTTTGAGGTGGAAAACACCCAAGAATACCTATATTTATAGCTAGATATTCATACACACACACGCACACACACATACACACACATGTGCATATAGTACATTTTAATTTTTTAACAACTGTTTTGTCTGGCTGTGGTCTTTATTTATTATATTTATTTGACATTTGTTTACTGGGAAAGTCCGACTGGGTATGAGCCCATTTTCAGCGGAGGCCCATGGAGAAAAGCTCCACAGTACACATTAAACTGAATTAAAAAAATGAACAATGGTTACAAATATTTAGACAATAACAAAGTAGTTCAATATGTGAAATACAATAAAAGAAAAATAAACAAAATATAAAGACAAGCAATAAAGTAGACCGCACATTATATACAAGGTAGTAGAGAGTTCCTACTGTGCAGGTTACATAATAATGCATGATATTATATAACATAATAAGTAATAGGTCGTAAAAGACATATGCTTTTTCTTGCAGGAGAATTAGATATTAAAATTCAGTCAAATTCTGGGATAGAGAAAGGTTAGTGTGAGAATATAAAGAAAGGACATTAGAATGTTAAGGAATTAAAGAGAGGTGAGAATCGAAAGTAAGTAAAGCAGGAAGGGAAGTAGGATATATCAAGAGAAAGTCTATTAAGAGTGTGGAAGAAGGGAATAGAAAAGAGTACTAAGATAGCAAGGAGCATGGGCAGATCCAGTTATTGGTTTGATGTTCTTTCAGCCTAGACTTGAAGGAATAGTAGTGCGTTATAAGTCTGATTGCTTCTGGAATGCTACTCCATGATTTGGCAACACATTGAGAGTACAGACTAACCCTGTTAGATCTTTGAGGTTTGTAAATAGATAGTAGATACTTATGACAGGAGCGTAGGTCACAAGATGGAATAGAGTGTTGAGGTAGTGATGATGTAGTTTGGGAAAATGAGGGGTTGTACAGTAATTTGTGAGTTAATGTTAGTGGATTAAAGGTGAGAAGGTGATCGAGACAATTTAGGAACTTGAGAGCAGAGCAATGGTGAGAGTAATGGGCCTGCCCTGTGGCAAATTTAGGCATTTTATTATAGCATTGACTAAGTTTTGCTTTGAGGGAAGAGTGAAGATTGGTTAGGCTAGGTGAAGCATATAGAAGGGAGGGTAAGAGATGGGTGGTGGCAAGGGCTACTCCTGTGGAGCTGGAAAGGAATTTCTTAGCCCTATACATCATGCCCAATTTTTGATTAGATTTTTTTTTTTATGATGTTGATATGTAGGCCAAACTTAAGACTGTTGTCAATAGTTACACCTAATAGTTTTGTATGTGAAATCACATTGATTAAAGTATTGTTTAAAGAAGTAATAGCAAAGTTAGAGGCATCTGGAGGAAAGTGTTTTGGTAAAAATAGTCAAAGTGTAGTATTTTTGGGAGGTAAGTAGTAAATGTTTGTTGATGATACAAAACCCAATGGAACTGAATGCTTCTTGCATTAAACTCTGTAGAAGAGAGAGAGTCCTGGCAGAGCAGATTAATGTAGAGTCATCAGCATATTGAATTAGGGTGGCTTGTTTTCTGCCAGTATTAAAATGGTTAATAAAAATGTTGAAGAGAAGTGGACCTAATATTGAGCCTTGGGGTACCCGAGTGCTAACAGGTAAGTAAGGAGAAAAGTTAGTGTTCCATTTCACAGATTGATATCTGTTAGAGAGAGCTAGCTAGTGAGCCATTGTAAGGATGTTTGGTAAAGCCCAGAAGAGATAGTTGGAATAACAGTTGGGGGTGGGAGACAGTATCAAAGGCTTTGGATAGATTTAAGAACAGAGAAGAGACAAAGTTTCCTGAGTCATGAGCTTTGTTGACAGTGTCAGTAAAGGACAGAGAATCAGTGTCAGTGCTGTGTGGTGGTTTGAATCCATGTTGGTTGTGAGAGAGAAGATTATTGTCAAGCAGGTTTTGAAGAAGTTGTTTATGGATATACATTTTTCTAGAATTTTTGATAGTGGTAAAAGAATAGCAATTGGCCTATAGTTAGAGATTTCTGTATTGAGCTTGCACAGGAGAGATTTGATAAAGGAAGTAGAAAC
Source organism: Protopterus annectens (assembly GCF_019279795.1). NCBI lineage: Eukaryota > Metazoa > Chordata > Ceratodontiformes > Protopteridae > Protopterus > Protopterus annectens. The sequence continues at coordinate 1,979,745,835 of NC_056725.1, read as the reverse complement.
CAGTTGAAGGGAAAATGTGGTGTGACAGGTAATAGGAGGCTGAGAGAGGGTAGAGGGAGATGGAGGGAATTTGTTAGTGATGGAAGTTATGCTATCAATGAAGTAAGAGTTAAATTGAGTTGCTATGTCAGGGGAGGTACTAACACAGGATGGTTGGGGGGAGGACTGACTTCCTGGGTTTAGGATTTTTTGATAGTGTGCCAGAAGGTTTTTGGACTGGATTTGTGCTGATCTTGTGGCTTTGTATAGAACTGTTTTTGTCTAAATTAACCTGTTTCTTTACAATGTTATGCAGTGCTTTGAAACACTGTAAATTACTATGAGTCTTATGTTTTAGGTAAGTTGACCAAGCCTTCACTCTTTTTTGCATGAGTAATCTGTTATAGACAGAAAGTCAAGGCGTGTAGCTGGTTTGACTCTTTTCCTTCTGGTGGGAGCTAAACTGTCTAAAGTGTTAAGGAACATAGACTTAAATTATTCAACTGCATCATCTAGTGGTAAGTATTTAAGGAAGGACCAATTGATGGAGTTTAGTAAATTTGTAAAGGCCTGCTGGTCAAAGTTGGATAGGTTTCATACTGTCTTGTAGGTGTGTTGTCTACATTAATGTGAAATAAGTCTAGTTGTACAGATGGGGTAGTGATCACTAATAAAGGCTGGAAGTATTTTGGATTTAGAGAAATTGTTAGGATGGGAGATGAAAATCCAATCAATTATTGAGCCATTTTTGTTTGCAGAACTGGTAAAGGTTGGGTGAGCAATTAGTTGAGAAAATCCAAATAGGTTTATGCTATCTGTGGGAAATTGTAAGTTAAATGTCTGCCATTCACTGTTGACATCACCGAATATTACTGTTTCTAGAGAGATGTTTTGTGATACCCAAGATAGGATACTTTCCATAGTTGATAAGTTGTTGCCAAGGGGCATGTATAAATCTATAATGCAGAGATATTTATTATTGTTTAATTTAAGCTAGGTGACCAATAGTTTGGCTTTCTCAAAGGAGGGTACAGATTGGTTGTGAGGGGTTAGAGAAGTAGAAGCAGGATATATTACTGCAACACTGCCTCCTTTTCTTTGAAGTCAATCAACTCTGAGCATATTAAAACCTGAAGCAAGTACTTTGGTATCCTTTATGTGTGGTTTCAGCCAGGTTTCAGTAATTACCCTCTCTCCACCTCCTATTAGCTGTCACTCCACATTTACCCTTCAATAGGTTTAAACTTCCTGTATCAAATCCTTCCTGTGCAACCTTAGGCCATGTTCCCCCTCTGCATACTATCTTCCTAAAAATTTCCGCTGACTCAATTGCCTACCCTGTTTCAATAATCATTAATAGATACATCAAGGAGTCTTATGTCCCCTCCCTGTGGAAAAGATCCTTCATCCTTCCTCTCCACAAAGGTGGCACCTCCACAGCAATCTCCAGCAATAGGCCAATTGCTATTCTTTCATCACTATAAAAATTCTAGAAATATGTATCCATAAACAACTTCTTCAATAACTATTTGACAGTAATCTTCTCTCTCCCACCCAACATGGATTCCAACCAGCACACAGCATTATACCTCTACTTTGCCTATAATATATACTAACTAAATGGCTTACCATTTGCAGTCAGTTCTTTTTGTCTTTTGGATTCAACCCCATCTTGTGTGCTTGGTTAGTGAAACTCACAGCCTGCTGAATGAATGACCATGTCATCCATTTATATCACAACAAATTGGGAGTGAGACATTGGTATTTTATCAATTGGCATCTTATAGAAGGCTGGAGCTCTGTGTAGGGCAAATGGTATGTTCCAATATCCCTTTGTCAAGTCCAGTGTTGTTAAATATCTGGCCATTCTTAGGCTGTCTATTAAGTCATCAGTTCTGGATATGGAATAGGTAATCAAACTTTGATATGTTATTCAACTTCCTAAAGACAATAAAGAAATCAATACTTCAGGATTAAGGAGCAGTACTATTTGTCTACTCTGGTCAGTCCATGTCTCCTGTATCGCACCAAATCTAAGCATTTTTTTTTACTTCTCTTCCTTATTGTTCCTGTTATTCTTGTCCTCTATAAAATCTTAGTCTGGACTTCAATCCAGATGTTGTCACTAGACTGTGTACTTTCTGTTTATCCCTTAGGCATTTCTAATAGCACTCCTTAATTTTTAAGAGAAATTGTATTACTCATAAGTGTAGCTATGGTGGGGTGAAGATGACAGCTGCCCAGAGTGCAAGGTTTTAGGTGGAAAATCAGTAGATGCCAATCAATCAGCAGTGTAGTACCAGTATGCATTTCTAGCATTTATATTACGCTGTCGAAAACTCAAACTGCCGACAGTGTAATAATCGACATGAAAATGATGAAACCCCGAACATGGAACACAAAAAAAAAAAAACACCCAAACACAACACAAATTGCTGTATGCAGGGGGGTAAGCCCCCCTGCACCCCCCACACCCCACGCTACTTAAATATACCAACTCAGAGATCGCACTACATTGCAGTAAATGGAAATATCCCCTTATGGAGATTTTTGTTTACATGCGCGATGACGTTCGCTTTTGACATTTTGGTGCCGACAATATCAGCTTCGATATTGTCAGCCTTCGACAGGGTGAAGTAGACCCCATTTCTAAATGAATTCCAAGACTGCATTTGTAGACTGCAGGGCTCAAGCATTTGAGTGCTTAACTTTGTCTGTGGTATGAGTCACACAATCGGCTTGCTACAAATATAGCAATTGGGTTGCTACAGTTTCAAAATAGAATGATTAATTCTGATACCGTTTTTTTTTTTTTTTTGATCTGCAACTTATAGTAGATGAGTAGAGATCAGGGGAAATGGACCTGACTACTCAACAAGTGGATTTTTTTGTCCTTAATAAACAGTTGAGGAGCATTAGATTGGGGACCATCACTTCAGATCACCCATCCACAGTTCTTCTGTTACTTCCTGCCTTTGTACTCTAGAGATCGATTCCTCACTTGTACTTCAAGTAAAGACCACCTGGCATATCCTGCATGATCTAAAACCTGGAAATGGTGAGGTAAAATGCAGCATTTATTCCAAACAGGAAAAAAATCATAAAGGTTTTGGGATCAACCCTTCATCAGTGGTCTGCTGTTAATCTCCCCTTCATTGTTTCCAGGTTTTGGATTTTTGTACTACTGTTTTGCATTTTGTATCCTGCCTGGTTTACCTACATGCTGTTCTTGTTTCTTTGGATGTCCTGTATGATCTGTCAGTAAGTGCAGTGGATTAACGGTGTGAATTGTCAGCATGTTACTTCCTGTGAGGGACTGATTCCCTCAGCATTCATTTGCTTATTGTGTGATCTTAAGCAAATCATTTAACCATACAGTCATCATCATCATCATTTTCTTTCGGCTGTTCCCATTAGGGGTAGCCACAGTGGATCATATGTTTCCATTTCTTCCTGTCCTCTGCATCTTGCTCTTTCACACCAACCGCCTGCATGTCCTCTCTTACCACATCCATAAACCTTATCTTAGGCCTTCCTCTTTTCCTCTTACCTGGCAGCTCCATCCTTAGCATCCTTTTCCCAATATACCCAGCATCCCTCCTCAGCACATGTCCAAACCAACGCAATCTCGCCTCTCTTGCTTTGTCTCCAAACTGTCCAACCTGAGCTGGCCCTCTAATATACCGATTCCTAATCCTGTCCATCCTAGTCACACCCAGTTTAAATCTTAACATCTTTAACTCTGCCACATCCAGCTCTGACTCCTGCCTTTTTGTCAATGCCACCGACTCCAACCCATATAACATAGCTGGTCTGACTACCCTCTTGTAGACCTTCCCTTTCACTCTTACTGGTACCCGTCTGTCACAAATCACTCCTGACAGTCTTCTCCACCCATTCCACCCTGCCTGTACTCTCTTTTTCACCTTTCTTCCACACTCACCATTACTCTGAACCATTGATCCCAAGTACTTAAACTCATTCACCTTTACCAACTCTACTCCCTGCATCCTCACCATTCCTCTACCCTCCCTCTCATTCACACACATATATCCTGTCTTAGTCCTGCTGACTTTCATTCCTGTCCTCTCTAAAGCATATCTCCACCTCTCCAGGGTCTCCTCAACCTGGTCCCTACTCTCACTACAGATCACAATGTCATCTGCAAACATCATAGTCCACGGGGGCATCCTGTCTGCCCTCATCTGTTAACCTGTCCATCACCACTGCAAATAAGAATGGGCTCAGAGCTGATTCTTGATGTAATCCCACCTCCACCTTGAACGTATCTGTCACTCCCACAGCAGTTCTCAGCAATGTCACACTACCCTCGTACATATCCTGTAACACTCTTACATACTTCTCTGCCACTCCCAATTTCCTCATATAATACCACAACTCCTCTCCACGCACCCTGTCATATGCTTTCTCTAAGTCCACAAAGACACAATGCAACTCCTTCTGACCTTCTCTGTATTTCCCCAACAACACTCTCAGAGTAAACATTGCGTCTGTAGTGCTCTTTCCTGGCATGAAACCATACTGCTGATCACTAATCATCACCTCCATTCTTAACCTACCTTCCACTACTCTTTCCCATAACTTCAAGCTGTGAGTGATCAGTTTTATCCCTCTGTAGTTACTGCAGCTCTGCACATCACCCTTATTCTTAAAGGTAGGTACCAAAACACTTTTTCTCCACTCCTCAGGCATCCTCTGACTTTCCATAATTTCATTAAACAATCTGGTTAAAAATTCCACTGCCATTTCTCCTAAGCAGCTCCATGCTTCCACTGGTATGTCATCTGGGCCAACAGCCTTTCCATTCTTCAACCTCTTCATAGCTGTCCTTACTTCCTCCTTGCTAATCTGTTTCACTTCCTGATTCATTATCCCCACATCATCCAACCTTCTCTCTCTCTCATTCTCTTCATTCATCAGCCCCTCAAAGTACTCTTTCCATCTACTCAACACACTCTCCTCGCTTGTGAGTACGTTTGCCACACTATCCTTAATCACTCTTACCTGCTGCATATCTTCCCCAGCTCTGTCTCTCTGTCTAGCTAATCGGTACAAGTCCTTTTCTCCCTCTCTAGTGTCCAATCTCTCATACAACTCTCCATATGTCTTATCCTTAGCCTTCACCACTTCTCTGTTTGCCATGCGCCTCATCTCCTTATGCTCATGTCTACTTTCTTCATCTCTTTGACAATCCCTCTTCTTCACCAGCCTCTTCCTCTGTATACTCTCCTGTACTTCTTCATTCCACCACCAGGTCTCCTTGCCCTCCTTCATCTGTCCAGATGTCACACCAAGCACCTTTCTAGCAGTCTCCCTTACTAGCTCTGCTGTAGTTACCCAGCTATTTGGTAACTCTTCACTGCCTCCCAGTGCCTGTCTTAACTCTTCCCTGAACTCCACCTCACAATCACCCTTTTTTAACTTCCACCATTTAATCCTTGGCACTGCTTTCACACTCCTCCTCCTCTTCTTTATCACCAATGTCATCCTACAGACCACCATTCTATGCTGCTTAACTACACTTTCCCCTGTCACCACTTTACAGTCGCCAATCTCCTTCAGACTGGCCCTCCTACATAGGATATAATCAACCTGTGTGCATCTGCCTCCACTCTTGTAAGTCACCCTATGCTCCTCCCTCTTCTTAAAATATGTATTCACCACAGCCATGTCCATCCTGTTCACAAAATCCACAATCATCTGACCTTCTGCATTCCTCTCCTTAACACCATACCTACCCATCACTTCCTCATCCCCTCTGTTCCCTTCACCAACATGCCCATTGAAGTCCTCTCCAATCACTAGTCTCTCACCCTTGGGTACATTCACCACCACTTCATCCAACTCACTCCAAAATTTTTTTTCTCATCCATCGCACACCCATCTAGTGGAGCATATGCACAAACAACATTCATCATTACACCATCAATTTCAAGCTTCATAAACATCACTCTATCAGACACTCACTTCACCTCCAAAACACTCTTGGCATACTGTTCCTTCAGGATAACCGCTACCCCATTTCTCCTGCCATCCACACCATGATAGAACAATTTGAACCCGCCCCCTATACACCTGGCCTTACTTCCCTTCCATCTGGTCTCTTGCACGCACAATATATCAACCTTCCTTCTCTCCATCATAACAGCTATCTCTCTCTCTCTCTCTCTATACCAGTCATACTGCCAACATTCAAAGTTCCTACCCTCACTACTACACTCCTAACCTTCCTCCTCTCTTTCTGCCTTTGGGCATGCCTTTCCCCTCCTCTTCTCCTTTGGCCAACAGTAGCTCAATTACTGCCAGCACCCTGTTGGCTAACAGTACTGGTGGTGGTCATTGTTAACCTGGGCCTCGACCGATCCAGTATGAAAATATGAAATGTTGTCCGCATAAGTCATTTGGCAGAGGTTTTACGCCAGATGCCCTTCCTGACGTAACCCTCCCCATTATCTGGGCTTGGGATCGGCACAAAGAAATGCACTGCTTTGTGCATCCCCAGTGGCTGGTGCTTTGGGAAAATTGGGCTAGACTCTTCAATGGTCTCCTGGATTTTATGAACCGTGACTACATTATATATGAATCTGCAAACAAAAGTACACACACACACACACACACACACACACACACACACACACACACACACACACACACACACACACACACACACACACACACACACACACACACACACACACACACACACACACACACCACATTGTGTGTGTGTGTGTCTGTGTGTGCATGTGTGTGTATTTATATGTGTGTGTGTGTGTGTGTGTGTGTGTGTGTGTGTGTGTGTGTGTGTGTGTGTGTGTGTAGATGGGAGATGAGGTACATATTCCTCTTGCTGATGCTCTCCTTGAAGTTAAAGAATCTAACTAATTCTCTTACTCCTAAAGTGCCAGATTTCCTAGTATTGGAGAGGTTGTATTTTTTTATAAGTCTTATAATACATATTTGTATCATATACATGCATATTAGACAAGTGCACTTTGTGAGCTAGGTGATTGGTTACTGTAGAGTCATAATTGATATATGGTGGTGCTCTATTTATTTTTATTTATTCATTAGTTACTCAGTTAATGTAAGTTGGTCTAAAGATCAATTTTGACAAAGCCTTGACCAAAAGTCAAATATTAAACAAACATTATATTTAGCATAAAAGTAAAACAGTTCTTCACAGCAATTACATAAGTCAGATAATACACAAATGTTATACTAGCACAAAAGTTAAAGCAGTTCTTCTCAGTAATTGAATGTCTGTTTAGCAAATAGTATATGTAGTAAGTACATCTTCATTATATTCTGATTATGTAATCTGAAATTAGAACCAGGCATAACTGCTGTATAACTAATTAACAAAACAAAATCATAAAGTTAAATGTTATAGCTGCCTCACTGTGGTGTAGAGAAATAAAGCCCTGGCTATGGCACAGCTGTTCTAAGTTTGATTAGTGTCTCAGGTATCTGATATGTTGAAAGAGAAGTATAGGGGTGCATGTCCTTGGTGGAGGGTATAGGAGGGAAGGGTTCATGTATCGGGTACATAAAACAAGTACATTTCTCTGGTGCAGGGCAGGGGGAAAGCATGGAGTATTCAGTGAGATTTGAGATTATATCCTTTGCTAAGTATTGCTTTTTACTTTACTCCTGGTCATATAGCAATTGGAGAAACTTAAGATACAGAACCATATGCAGGTTATGTTTTATTACCTTAAATACCATTCAACTGTTCTATATTCAACTTTGGTTGTTTGTCCTCTCTCTCTCTCTCTCTCTCTCTCTCCACAAGCACACACACACACACACACACACACACACACACACACACACACACACACACACACACACACACACACACACACACACTCACTGTCAGTACTAACTGTTGGTATCTTTAACATCAAAGGTGATAAAACTGTCTGCTATACAACTTAACAAAATGTTATAGAAGTCATGCCTCATCTAACACTTCCCAAATGTTAAAAACAGAACACACTGGCATAAATTTGCCTGACTTTTCCCTGTTTTTTTGTCTTACTGCTTGCCTTATGACGAAGAAACAGCTTTAGACAAACATCTTGGAATAAATACAAATTCTGCACTGCTGAATAAGGTCTCTTGAGTTGGTTTTGAAGTTTACACAGGTGGTATAAATCAAGACAAGAAGCAGGGATGACAGGCTCTGACCCAAGCACATCAACAGGCAGCCTTGACTGCTTCTCACAGTAAGAGAGCACTAGAGGCCAACTCCAGATGAGTATCGATGGAAAACAAGGCAATAGTAATCCCCTTGCTTGAGCCAGCAAACAGAGGTGAAAGAAAGTTGCCCTCTTATTATATTTTGGTCTCAAGGTTAGAACTGAACCCTTAGGGTAAACAGCTGTCAATTAGAGATAACTCCAGCCTTTCCTTGCCATCTGAAATCCTATACTTATCTCCTAGCAACTGCAGAAGAACGTTTCTTTTATGAAAGAGCTCAGCTTTTTCAGCCATCAACTCAACAGTCATCTTGAAAGCATCAAATAACCTTTTCAGTCTGAGCAGATGATTACAGAGTTCTTATCCCAGAAGCTGTGCAAGTCATTTAGAAAATTTGCCTGGAGTAACTACCATAAACTGAATAAATAAAGTCATTTCAAGGTATTGTTTTACGTAACCTAAGTAAGTTGTTTCTTTTCATTTGTTTTAATTGTACTGTTTTTACAGAAACATAATATTTCTTGGCTTGCACAGACCAGGAATTATATAATTATGTTAAATGGTGCTTTGGCAAATTATTAGAAGACAAGAGAGGATAACAAACTTTCAGACATTGCAGTCCAGCTGACTGATACTTCAGTATAAACATGCCTGTTTTCTTTTTGTCAAGAATAGGGCTTTATAAAATCTATATATTTATCATAGTATTTACAGAATCATATTACATAGTCCCTCTTAGATGACTTCTGGACTGGGTATATTAAATAATTCTTGATTGTACTGCAAAAATAAGTGTGTATTAAAACTTACTACTTTAGGTGTTCTGCCTAAAGTTTTCCTAGACTGTCCATATCACTGTTGCCATGTTGGCAGAGTTAGTAAAACAATCAGTAAGGACATTGACAGTTCTATGGTTCAAGACCCAGGACAGCAAGTAACTTTACTCTCTTATTTGTTAACATGTATCTCATATATCCAAACCATGCTCTTGTGTGAGAAAAAATATTACTTGCGTGGCCCTTTCTTGGGGCGTGTAAAACTGGCTGCAGCATACGCTGAGAAAGGTTAAGAGTAATTTTATTTCAAAATGTATCAGAGCTGATGAAGTGTATGGCCAAATTAGGTTGAAATACATTCTTTACTTGTGTACGCATGTATGCATGCATTTATTCATTCATGTGCTCATTCATTCATTCGTGTTTTATTGACTCAGTTGTCCAGCTGGGATGAAGCCACGTTTAAGTGCAAACCCAAGGATAAAACTGTCCACATACACATTAAAATGCATAACAACTGCATTTATTACAATACGATGCATAAAAGAATAAATAATATGAACACTTTAAGGCACACAATTACAATAATATAACAAGATGCATAAAAAACAATAATTAGATATGAATGAAATAGTCAAAGACACAATGTCTTAATGATAAGCATACAGTTAGGTTGCTTAATGCAGACGCTTAAACATACAACTAGGTAAATGAAATGCCAAGAGAAGCAGAGCAGAATAAGTAAAGTCTGTATTGTTTAATATATATTGTGATTTTACTTTTTATGCTGTGAGTGCAGGTAGAAAAATAATCATACATTTGTGAAGAAAAACAACTTCTTCTGGGTGCAGGGCAGAGGATGATAGTCTATATAGACTATCTAAGAAGGAAATACTGAAGCATGGGGGTGGAGTCATCAGAGAGACATTAGGAAAGAAGCTAACACTGGGAATTGGAGCATATTGGGGAATTTCAGTAATGTAATGGATGGACTCAGGATAGCAAAAGAGGAGAAGAAAGATAATGTGTGTTACAATGATCACCTAGTTATGGTGCTCAAGATTAAGAGCACCTACCATCTTATTTTGAATTCAGAGAGGTAATAGAATGAATGCCCTCTGGTGATTTGTTATATTGTCTATCAATGAGATTAGGAAAACTACAATAATAGCTGTGTTACACCTTATTCTTTTTATAAGATGGGTCTTATTGGAGTGTGAATGTCTTAGAGGAGATAGGAGGGAAAGATGTACACTGGTTTCATGGCTGAAGAAAGGAAAAATGGAAGGAAAAAAGACTCAAGTTATCAGCGAATGTTTTATAAGATGTGCTGCAGCTAGGAAGGAACCAAGAGAAGTAATTTGTCACATATGTTATGTATATATTTTTTATTTTCTGTTATTCTTAAAGGAGAATTATATGACAATAATAGCAAAGAAGAATTTAGGGTAGACTGGGGAAGTAATAATTTTGTTCCATGTGTTAGAGAAAATGTAGTCTTTAATTAAGTTAAGGTATCTTAGCAGTCAGTTGTGTTATGCAGGTAAAGTGATAGGCACCAGGCACCAGAGTACTTGATAGAAATTATTTTTTCATTGTGGATGTTATTGCTTGGACTGACTGAGAAGTTTGTATTTTTTTAAAGAATATTAGTTAACAGAGAAAAGTAATGATTTACTTTTGTTGTCATTATGTATGTCATTGGAGTCGACTGAGCCTGACATAAGGTTCCTGAAGGAGAGACAGTGCCTGTGTAAGGAATTTTTGCTATATTAAAAGACAGTGATATTGCTTTACCATTGCATTAGTGATCGTCCCCAACAGTAGTTTGGGAAACCATTGGTATAATCAATGAATAAGGCTGATCCTAGAATTGAGTTACAAAATACTCCTTTGTCTTCAATAAGCTTGCACAAGCAGGCCAAAGTCCACCTTATTTTACATTTATAGTTGTAGGAGTAGCTTTGGAGCTAGTGAAAACTAGTACGGTTGACACTACTGTCATTTAGGCATGAAATGATACCTCTGTGGCTGCTCATATCACAGTCTTGGACAAATCAAGAGTGTGCCTTGCAGAACCAGCAATATACCTTCAAATAGACTAGGTCTAGTGACTTCCAAGATGATGGCTAGACTGTAGGAAGCATGTCTTCATGCTCTCATCTCTGACTAGCTTTTGCTGAACTAACCTTTATTTAATGTACTTTTGCAGCATATTTCGTGGTGGCTGTCCTGTTTTTATTTCTGCACATGACTTCTAGTTGTCTACTCTTCCCTTTTTCACTTGAATTTACTCATTATGATGGACTGTTAAATATTGTCTTGCCAGCAATCTCTTATTGGCTGGAGATCTTAAGATAACAGAAAAGGTACAGATAGGGATGTTCAGACTGCAAGTTTTCTCAAATTTATACCCCAGAGAAAGACACTAAACCAAAAAGGATTCGAACTTTTGGAAAAACATAAAATTAAACTACCCATGTAAAATCACAGTTTGGTATTAATTCAAAAATATGAAAAGAAACTGATGATTTAGAATCATGGTCTGATGTTGATCTGCATAGGTTAGTACTAAGCTAACTGCTTTTGTGAGCCACTTTTAAGCCTAGCTAATTATTTCTTGTGAGACTCAAACCATGCACCTTGTGTTTGTAAAGCAAATACCTTAACCATTAGGCCACCATCTCAACCCCTTCATTGTTAGTAGAGATGATCTGCCTCTACTTCAGCAGGGCATTGACAAAGTGTCTAAATAAATAGTATAAATTAACATTGCATTCTGGACTTAGTAATGTACCTGAAAAAAGAATATTTGACTTTGAGAATCTGATAGCAGTACATTCCTCTATGCTGAAACTTTAGAATATAAAGTCAAGCAAGAATTAATACCTTTTGAGGGGAGATTTTATGAAAACAATGTGTTCTTCCATGGCTCACTTGAAAGCATGTTGCTTGCAGCCTCTTAAAAACTGCCAAGGATATTTTGCTCCATTTGGTTGATGAAACCAAACTAAAAATAATCAATATTTATTTAAAGAATGTACCATGACTTTCAAACTTCCACTAGTAATTCTTCAGTAATAATTTACATTAAAAATGTACCCTATCAATGTTCGATTTTCACTGTTGAAGAATAGAAAACTCAGCCCACTCACTACTATTCCCTCTTCTGATATTAAATGGTAATATGTTCCAAAGCTCTGCAGCTCTAAATGGAAAAAAGAGCTTAATGTAGCAGTCCTAAAACATGGTATGTGAGCAAGCAGATTTTGATTTCTTATTCTCAATTTAAGTTGCAGAAAGTAAATCCCCATATTACATTCCAATTCTTTATTTGTCCTGGCCCCCTTCAAGAAACACATTACACCAAATGACATTTGATGACCTTTATTAAATTTCCATAAACATAAATGTTACTCAGTAGTCATTCATTTCAACCAAACATGATACAGATGAAATAACATCCATGTAACATTATCTTAGGACAGGACAGCGTAAACCTGCTCATCCTGATCAGTAAGCAGCATCCATGCTTCCACTCACCTACTTATGAAGCAGCGTACCCGCTCAGTTCCATTACCATTTATTGGTACTTATCAAGTAGCGTAACCGCTCACTTTCATTACCATTTATTGCATTATACCATCAGCCAAATAAGCAGCTTCCTCTGCTTACTTATGTACTTGTCAAGCAATGTAACTGATCACTTTCCTTTTCAAACTTATTGACTTGACCATCCAGCACCAGAGGGGGAACAGAAGAGGACAAGCCTGGCCCTCTTCTCTGCCCTATCCAAACTAAACATGACCACATCCCAACTAATAAAAAGAGGGAGGGAGGGCAGGTAGCAAGTTCACACCAAAATGTAACTCCTAATTCAGTTACACTTGCCTAAGATCCTTTAAGCCCCTACCCTTACCTCACTTCCTCCCAAACCTAATCCATTCCTATTTAACCCTATCCTACCCCTATCTTCCCAAATCCTGCAAATCTAACTAACCCCCCACCTTGAAGATATCCCTGGACAAAATGGTCTGTTCCAAGCCTCATTTGTCCTGGTCCCATTCAAGAAACACATTACACCAAATGACATTTGACAACCTTTATTAAATTGCCATAAACATAAATGTTACTCAGTAGTCATTCATTTCAACCAAACATGATACAGATGAAATAACATCCATGTAACATTATCTTAGGACAGGACAGCGTAAACCTGCTCACCCTGACCAGTAAGCAGCATCCATACCTCCACTCACCTACTTATGAAGCAGCGTACCCGCTCACTTCCATTACCATTTATCGGTATTTATCAAGCAGCGTAACCGCTCACTTTCATTACCATTTATTGCATTATACCATCAACCAAATAAGCAGCTTCCTCCACTTACTTATGTACTTGTCAAGCAGCGTAACCACTCACTTTCCTTTTCAAACTTATTGAATTGACCATCCAGCACCAGAGGGGGAACAGAAGAGGACAAGCTTGGCCCTTTTCTCTGCCCACCAGCCTGACCAGGCTGTACCCCCTCTCTGCAGCACACTTCCAGCAATCTAAACACCATTAAGGCATCCGGCCAAATATCATCCAGTGTACCCCATCCCCACTAACCAATGTGGATATAGTTAACTCCTAAAACCCTATCACATAACAAAAATAACCAGTTACCAAAACCGCTGAAAACAAAACACTGACCCTTCACCTATGCCAAGATAACCTAGCATACCCACTGCACATAAGCTAAATGATCCTTACTTCATGACCATTGACAGCTCCACAAAGACTTCAAGGGCATTATAAAAACCACACAGAGTCAACTACATGCCATCATACCAAATTGCAACCCCATTTACCACCCAATCCAGTAATAACCAAATGAGCTCTCCTTAATGCCAGAGCAATAACAATTCTAATGACTCCCCCATCATTACCCTTCAACTGAACAACCAACACAAAGCCCATCGTCATGTGAAACCAAACAGAAACAAGAAGAAACCATGATGCCTAATCCCAGCCCTGTTTCACTACTTAAAATAACCACAATAGTATCATAAAATCCCATTGTCTAGCAATCCCACCATCACACTACTATTTCTTATAAGCAAGAAAGCAGCTCAACAGCCATCATGGCATTCTAGCAACTCAACAAAACAAGCCATACTATTTTGTTATTAAACACCATTGCATACCATCATACCAATGAGATCTTTAAAGTAGGTACAATATCCTTTTTTTTTATTACACTCCTGATGCTCCCCACCCAAAACAAGCAAACAAACCATTACGTTGTAACTATTGGGAAGAAAATATAATTCCATATGTGACTGCCTTGCTGGAAGACCATGACCTCTTTTCACACTACTCCATAAACTGACATCAACCTCAACCCCCTCTGTCGCCTATCAAAGCCATCTTCCTTCCACCTGCCTGTAAAAGAAAAACTGTAAATACTTCATCCACACATAATCACAACTTCTTAATGACAGTATGCACCACCACTGGTGTATCTCTTTCATTGACTGCTTAAAATGCATTTACTATCACATACAAACACCAATGAAACTTAAGATGCGTTAACAAAAATACCCATAAGATTTCCTCCACACCTGACAGATTCATGATACAACTAATACCCATGTGAAATAAACAAATGATTGCATTACAAAGGGGCCTATTCTATAAATAATATACCACTCTTTTCCCAAATGTTATTAACCAGTAATTAAGGCAAAGAAAAAAACAACCATAGCCATGCTATTATATCCTATTACCAAACCTGAAGTGTAAATTCCCCCCACAGATCTAACTATATTCCTTTTGGACAAGGGCAACAATCACCCATGTCCCTCTTGACTAAGATCAACATGGAATGCACTCTGGCTTAAGGAATCTTACTTGGCTGAGGCTATCTAGTTCATTGAAACCTTAGAGCCATTAACCCAGTAACTACCCCAACTCCTGAAATTGTTGCAGCTAATAACACCAGTAAGAACCCAAAACTACTCCTAAGCAAATATCAAACCCTGCTATAACTTGCCCTCAACATGCCTTATCCTCCCTTGGTCTTACACTACCCAGCTGCACCAACCTTGAAATGACTTAATGAGTACAAAACAAACACTTATTAACATACCATCTACCAGACATCAACCCATCCTTCCCCAGCAAAATACCTTACTTCCAAATACAAGTGCATAATAACCATAAATAAAACAAATATAAATAAACTGACTTTAAGGGCCCTAACACCAGTAACCTAGTGACAATCAGGGTGCTGGCCACTGATCACTCAGCACATGCCCATCTCCGGCCTTCCTGTGCACCACCCAACTCTTACCATGGCCGTTTTTACTATTGAATGCAAATGCCCAAAACTGGGACAACTTCCAACATTAATCTAACATACTGAATGGGTAATAGAACAAATTGTACAACCAATTAACACTGAGATCAAAACTCAAATGCTTATCCTTCTCTGGCTAGCAGTGTAAATCCTCTACCAAAACTCAACAACTTTGAAATCCACTTACTTCTGTCAGTAACTGTTGCCCACTTGTGCTCCCCATGTGTAATCTCCTCACATGTCACTCCTTCCAGCATGTGCGACAAATTCACTGTGAATCGCCACCACTGTTACTCGGCACACCACCGTCTAAAAAGAAAAAGAGAAGAGTAAACCCTCTAATGTGTAAAGAAAAAGGCTCCATCTTATACCCACCTATTCCAAATTACAGCCGCAGCATTCCAAGACCCCATCTGCAAGAAATAAAAAACATGTAAATCATCCAAAATACATAACCCCCATTCCAAGATATCTTCAAGGAATATGCAAGACTTTCTAAATAGCTGAAGCTGGCCTCTGCTGTGAGTATGCTGTACGTAAATCCAAAGTATAGATGGTTGAACTGTACGCATATTAGCTGTTACCTACATAAAAAACAGAAACGGAATGCAATATATTATAAAAACTACACTTTAACAATGATTCAGCTGCTATTCTAGTACTGTTCACTGTGCACCGAAATTATGCAATACTGTACATTGCAAACACTAAATGCCTCATGCTTCTGACTACAACCTGAATGCAACTCACACTAGGCATGAACCTAAGCAGCTGTGACATCTGATAGAAAACTGCACTTTCGTGTTGCTTTTGTAACGTGGCAAGCACACCCCCCCCCATGCATAAAGCAATTACTAAACAGTATATTAAAGAAACATGGAGGGTGCAGGTGGGGCTGCCCCCCCAGTGGCAAAACCAATTCCTACAAAACAGATGTAGTAGAGAAACATGGGGGTGCAGGGGGGGCTCGCCCCCCTGCTAAAGCTATTCTTGGTTACTGGTTACTACTGGACAAAGGGGAGTCATTCTAGTGGTTAGTTCAAATGAAAACCTGCTGATGCAAGGAAAGGACTGTCATTTATTTCCCTTTTGGTGTATTTCACCTTGATACCCATAGGTCTTTATGGCAGCCTGATATCATTCTGTGGATTGCCATATGTGTGTGAAAGTGCCTTCCAATGAAATACAGCAGCCCAGTGCACCATTACTTCATTGGCATGCCAATATTCTTCCTACAAGCTTAGAAAGTTAATAATAGGTCCTGCACTAGCATGACGGGGTATGAAATCCAAAAGTCAAATGTGTGTCACTATCTTCCATCTTTAGCCGCAAGTAGGTTTAACCAAACCTCAGTCAACACATACTGTGATAAACTAACAAATAAAATCTTTAGCTATGTCTCTGTAAAATTGGTTTATCACTATTCATTTGGTTAGGTTCACTGAGAAGTCTGACTGGGACAATACACCAGTCTTCCACAGAGGCCATAGGAAAAGAAAAACTCCTCTGCAGAGAAAACAGTTATTGAAAAACAACAAGCTTCAAACAATCAGCAATTTCAGTCCACCTTGGGAGCACTCTGACAGTGACAGGCCTCAAGACATATACCTCCACAGATACACAACCAACCAGGATCACAAGCAAAACTACTCAGTTGCACAGTTTAAATAAGTCACTGAAACCATATAGGGCTTGAAAATGATCTGAGAACTTCTTCAGTTTAAAACATCATTGCAAATATCCATTACCAAAAACCACTCCAATGACCAATCAAAATCTCCGGTCTGCCTTCTCACTGCTTTACGTCTCTCTCTTATTAGCTCCTTCTTGTCAAATTATCTTGTGTTTTTTTTTTTTTTTATTTACAGATAGCAAGGGTGAACCACTGGCCTGAGCTTCTCAAACATCCCCCCTCCCACGTAATGGTCAGCAGCACATGCTTAATCTTGACAGCCTAAAAAAAAAAAAACACCCTTAGCAATTCAACAGCGGGAATGAACAGCCATGCCACTCCAGAACCATAATGGAATTCTCCTTGATTCCTGACCAGACCAAGACAGCATAATTAAAGCACCATCTGGCAGCAACTCCCTTCTGCTATAACGAGGTTCATACTCTTCACCTTAGCCACTTATAACACATCAGTCCTGTATGCCAGCACTAGATACCAGCAGCGGTAAAAATAAATCAAGGGAAATCCCTGGTCTACCCAACTGCTTTGGCATTCAATATTGTGACTTTCAATTCTGACATCATTAAATAACATATGCAAATACAAACAGGCTTAAATATTACAGAATTCACGCAAATCGTTGCCAACTGCCGGGGTACTATAAGTGTCCCAACGGAAACAGTCAGAAGAAAGTGACTTCTAAAACCTCATCTTTTACAGTAAAATGAAGTCTAGTCATCACTATCTCTTCCCCAACAGCTCTGGTGAGTGACATCCAAACACACATGGCCACTCTGGCATAAAATCACCAAAAGACTGCCCCACATTGCTAATGACCAACAGAAGAAAAAAAAATCCTCCCAAGCAGGGCAACCCTCCACATATGCCAACACCAACCAAGGCCTACCTGTCCATCACCATGCCTACTGGTTGTCACGAATGTAAGCTTGGAGTAGCAAGTTCATGCCAAAATGCACGGAAACACCAGGGCTAACCAAACCATCCTCACTACTAAATGTCAGTGATTTGCCTGAAAGCCACACATTTTATGAAGCAACATTCAGACACTCTGCAAAAATCTAGACAGTAGAGAGGTACGAAGAGAAAACTGCACACAAGGCAGACTAAAATGACATGAACAATTCTGCTGGCCACAGGAGTGAGTGTATCACCGAGTTTGATAGTGTGAACCTTAGATTTAACAGATTGTCATCATTTGTGTATCTCACTTTTTTTTTTTTTATTTATAGAACTGTAATCATCGTTCCACCTATCCCCTTTGCCAGTTATAGCTGCACCACACAGGTGTGGCAGGGTAACATTCAGCTAACCGCCCGGGAAATCATTAGTGCTTGGCCGTGACACCAGAGCAAACAGCAATGGGTACTTGCTGGGAGAAAAGCATGAGGGTAAAGGAAAGGCTACCAATCCACCAATCATCCTGAAAACTATCAAGGTATTAAGACATACCTGGAAAGTGCCCCTAACAAGATTCATATGGTAACAAACCTGAGAGAAACAATAAGTAGCAACAAGCACGACTTGGTCCTTTTTAAGTCAAGCTCCCTTCCTAAACATTAGCCATCCTGAGCATTACCAAGGAATTTTATTTATAACTTATTTATATATATATATATATATATATATATATATATATATATATATATATATGGGTCTACGTCATATGATCAAAAGTTCATTTGATAGAAACTCATTTGACTGAGACCATAACACCGAAATTTCAAAACAATGAAAACCCATTTCACTGAAAAGTCATAACACCTAAACATGAAATGTCAAGGCTTATGCCCTTTTCCCCACTGCAGTGTAATCATGGAGTTAGAATATATAGTTAGGGGGGTGTGGGGGCAGAGACCCCCACAATGGGGATGTGGGGGGAGGTGGAGCCCCCCCATACTTCAGACATTTTAAACCATATACATGGATACTTATAACTGCAATGAATAACTCTTTGCAAAAAACAATATTTACCTAAACTATGTGAGGGGCTATGACCCCCACACCCCCCTAACTATATATATTCTAACTCCATGATCACTCTACAGTGGGGAAAAGGGCATATATCTTTAACTGTAATGTTTATGTGTTATGAGTTTTCAGTCAAATGGGTTTTCAGTGTTTTGAAATTTTGGTGTTATGGTCTCAGTCAAATGAGTTTCTATCAAATGAACTTTCGATCATATGAAGTAGACCCATATATATATATATATATATATATATATATATATATATATATATATATATATATATATATATATATATATATATATATATATATATATATATATATATATATATATATATATATATATATATATATATATATATATATATATATATATATATATATATATATATACACATATGGGCCAGAAAACATGCCCCCCCATGTGCTTTCTACCATAAACCACAAATCTCTTGAGTGAAGGCAGATAACGCATCCAAGCCACTGATGCCATTGTCTCAAAAAAAAAATAGGCCCTATACTTAAAAGACATCAACTTTAACCTGCATACATACCCCAGGTACTCACCAACTTATCCCCACCACCAAACCAAGACCTACCTGACCAAGGAACAGACCGGTCGTCAGGACATGAACCTGCATGTAGCAAGTTTATGGCAAAATGTGACTCCTAATTCAGTTACACTTGCCTAACATCCATTAAGCCCCTCCCTACCCTTACCTCACTTCCTCCCAAACCTCATCATATTAAACCCAATCCTACCCCTATCCTCTCAAATCCTGCAACTCTAACTAACCCCCCCACCTTGAAGATGTCCCTGGACAAAATGGTCTATTCCAAACCTCATTTCTCAAACATTCATACATCAGTATCAAAGTAATCACAGTAATCTTTAGCCAGTGGAAAACAGTGACAGCTGCTTAAATTTACCCATGTATGCAAGATACACCATCCCACTAATTGCCTAGTATAAGTTCATTGAATACACTCCAGTTTCATAATCTGTGAAGAACTGAGCATGCAAAATGAACCTCAGTATTCCAAAATTGATCTTACAGAAGCCATGAGTAATGGAATGAATACTTTGGCTTCTCCACTAGAAACACATTGTAAAATATTTCAAATTAAACCATAGCACTATCTATTGAACTTTATCAAGATCCTCAAACCTTAAATCATTATCTGCCAACCCCCCTAAATACCTGACACAGTTTACACTGGACAAAACTGAATTGTCAAGATGTGGGTACTCATTGTTATTGGTACTAAAACGCAAACCAATACATTTATTTCAACTGAATTTCATATCATTTAGAGACGAACGTAGAAAAAGGTGATTTAAATAGCTTTGCAAATTATTATCATTCAAACAGCTTCTGATGATACAATTCAATTTACCATCATCTGCAAATTTGCTAAGCTATGCATCAATTTTACAATAAAAATTAGGGATTAACAACCTAAATAACAGAGGCCTTAAATGAGATGCCTGAAGAATATAAACCTAATAAGCTGAGAATAATAACATTCTTTAATTTTAACCTTACATGATCTAGTAGAAAAACGTTGTAAAAGAATGCAAACTAAGCCATAACACTTTCTCAGAAGAACTTTAATATGTTTATCAAACCTTAAATCAATATCAGCCAACTCCCCTCCCCAAATCTGTGACACAGTTTACACTGGACAAAACTGAATTGTCAGGAGCATATGTATATTCATTGTTATTGGTGCTCAAATGTAGCACAGCACATTTATTGGAATAACATTTCTTGTCATTCTGAGACGACAAAAGAAAAAGATGATCTAAATATCTTGCAAATGATTATCATCCAAACAGCTAGTGATGATAGTACTCATTTCAGCATCATCTGCAAATTTACTCTGCCATATATTGCTTTTATTAGAAAAGCAGACATGAACAATCCAAATAACAGAGGTCTCAAAACAGACCACTGAGAAACGTGGCACTAATAAGCTGAGAATAATAACATTCTTTGGTTTTAACTCTGCACAATCTATTTTCCAGTTTGGCGCCTGTTTTCTGATTAATGGATTAGTATTAAGTTGTTGTAAAATATGCAGAATTCCTATATGATAAAAAGAATCATAGCCATGACAAAATCAAGATAAATGTCAATTGTAAGTCCCTCGACTAGGGCTATCATAATATTATAGCAAATGTTTAACAGATTAGTGAGACATGAATGGCCAGATTTAAAGCTATGTCAATAAGTGTCAAGATTTCTCATAAGTTTTGAATAGATGAGATGGCAGATGGTATGCTCAAAGCATTTACATTATAAGCAAGTAAGGCTTATGGATTTAAAGTTGTCAACATTGCATCCAGACTTTCTTTTCAGAATTAGAATGACAAAAGCCTCTTTCCAAGGATGAAAGTAACACTAATTTCATTGGTTTTGAAATAACTCAGCTAAACATGGCTGTAGACTTTCAGCAATGCTTTTTAGTTAAAAGACAATTAAGTTACTCATTGTCGGCCACATCATTTAGTTTAATCAATTTTAAATCTCTGACAATGTCAAATATAATAATAAGATAGATATATCACACTGCATCTTCTATCTGACTGATCAAAGCAATGCTACCAAAACCCCCATTTTTTTTTGCCAAACTACCTGCTTCTGTAACATATTTATCAAACATCTTAAGACAGATGTCAGACATTGAATCCCTACCAAAATGCATAAAAAAAACTTGAACACTATTTTGGTATTAGACCTTGAGTTGTTAGCCAATTTTAATTCAAAATAGCATTTGGCACAGTTAAGTTTAGACTGCAACTGTCTTTTAGCTCTTAAGTAATTACCCTTTTTAGAATGTTAGAAGCATTTTGTTGCCTTTGTACACTCATCCTGTATGGAAATCTAGATAAACCAGCTGTACACAAGGGATGGCCTCAGTGCCTTATAGTATTTGGAATAATAATAGGATCATGTTCAGCAATCAATTTATAAAGTCATATAAGATTTCCTATTTTTCTACTGTACATTTTGCTTCAATAATGTCCTTCCAAAGCCATCCTTTTAAGTTAGTATTTATTGCTGCAAAGTCAGCCTTATAAAATGTCTATATTCATTTTTAAATTGAAAAGCTGCTTCATAAAATAATTGGAACAGTATACACAAATGTTTATTGAAGGAGTACACCATGACTCTACTAGCTCTCCAATAATAATTTATGTTAAATGTTTAAATGTGGTCAAAATTCTCAATGTATTAGTTCATGTGGAACAGCAACAAACTTCCTCCTAAAAGCTACCACTGGAATACAAACAGGCAAGAAGGAAACTAATTATTTACTGTTAGTTCTTAAAAAAGAAAGATGCAAAATTCCAGATGCCTTTTCTAGCAAACTTCATTTTCTTCTGAAATAACTGTAAATATGAATATAATAATATAAATGACATTAAAGTAGTATTTAAGAGGTTGTATGCATTCATCTCTTATGGATTGTGCGCATGTAGACATAGGCATTTTTTGCATGTTATTTACATACTGACTTATTTTTCAGGGTTTATCTATGGATCATTGGATCATAGGAGGGTACAGGCTAGTGAACCTAGATCCCTTTTAAGTCTTGTCATTTATGCCCCAATTTTCACATTTATCAAAGCACATAGGCAAGAATGGCTTTAGTATATGCCTATGCCTTACGGCATCTACAAACTGCTTCTGTCCATAAGGATCACAGGTGGCAAGCCAGGGGCAAGTTTGAGATATCCCATCTATAGGTCCAAATTGCATTTGAATCGGCTTAGAAAAGATCTGTGCTTCAGATGGAATAGGGAGTTGACTCCAGAGAAGGGGTAATCTCTGAGCCACATACCTGTCCCTCTAACATGTTTTGTTGATGTCACAGATAAGGTTTAGATCCTTAGATCAGGTAATTCTACTTTTTGTTTTGAAAATGTATAGCAGATCCATCAAGGCTGGATAAGAGACTGCTTTATAAATTAGGCAGGTATCGCCCTTCTGTAGTCTGATAGAGAGACCGAGTAAAGGAACAGTGATTTGAGGTGGTCCACATAAGAAATGTTATTTATACCCTGTATTCTTTTGGTAAGAAACCACTTTGGCTACTCCAGCTACTGCAAATTCCTATTCAGACACATTGCAATTCAAGTTCAGGTTTTTATCAACCTGAGCTTCCAAGTCACTTACTACTGTGTCTACTGTTAGGGGATTGTTATCAGTGTTGTAATTTGCAGGGATGGTCATCTTCCCAAAGGGTATAATTATGCACTATTTTGCATTGAGTTTAAGGCCATGGCTCTGCAGCAGTTATTTGTCTAAGTCAGACCCTCCTGGAGGGTATCTATATCATTCAGGGATGCAATGACTGCACCCAGCTTGCAGTCATCAGCAAATATGGTCAGCCAAACTCAAATTATGCCTTGACTTCAAAGAATTATATTTTGAACAGGAGAGGTCCCAGTACTAAACCCCATGGGACACCACTAGCAACAGGACTCTTGTGGAGGTAGACTCCCCACCATAACCTCATGGGTCCTATCCATGAGACATTTGGCTACCAGTCAGTTTGCATATGGATTTATGCCTAAATATGTGAGGTTGCCTATAATACCAGAGTAAGGTATTGTGTCAAATACCTTTACCAGGTCAAGTTAGACAGCATGCACCATTTTGCCCTCACCCATGGCTCTAATGTCCTTCTTGAAGAAGTCTACCAGTTTAAGTAGGCATGTCCTGCCATTGACAAAATTGAAATGGGATGGATTCAGTGTTTAAAGATTTTCTATTTCATTGTTTATCAGATCCATGATAATTATCTCCAAGGTCTTGCACATAAAACTACTCAAAGCTATGGGTTTGTTGTTTCCTGGATCTTTTGATGGTACCCTTTTAAGCAGAGGGATAACCATTGTAGTCCTCCATTTCCTAGGGAGTGAAGCCTGTCTGGAGGTTACTGTTGAATAGGGATTCTAGTAATCCTGAAAAGTCATGTTTCAAGCTATTTAGGAGGCATTCTGGATATAATCAGGACCCATTGATGCAGTGTGTTTAACTTTGGATAGTGTATTGAAGACTTATTCTTTAGTAATAGTTGGATGAGAAATGGTAGAGGGTGTTTCTTGGTGTGGTAACCGGTGGTGATAGAGGGTGAAATTTGAGATAAATTTATCTGCCAGCAATTTTGCTAAATCCTCTTGTTTGGTATAAGTAGTTCATTTACTATCAATTCACCACACTGTTGGGTCTTCCTCTTAAAGTTGTGTACATAATTGGAAAATGTCTTATGGTTATCCTTAGCCTGGGAGGCTATTTTTGCCTTATAGTTAGCTTTGTAGACTTGATTAGTCCCCTGAGTTACTTGTTAAGACTGATGATAGAGTTTTTTTGTCTTTTGGGCATAGCTCATCCTATTTTCGGACAGGATTTTCTTTCTTTTTTTGTACAATCTAGTTATACTGGGGGTCCACAAAGGGGAATTGTTTTTGGACTTTGTCCTAAGTTTATTTTGGTTTGGTACTGCTGTTTCTATCCAGTTATTTACATGCTTATACAGGGTTTCCATAAACACTTCCACATAGTTCACAATGTTCTCTGAGTTTGGAAGACTTTGAATTTTGCTATGCCATCACTTAATAGGACGTAGTTAGCCTTTGAAAAATTCTTAATGGTTCTGGGGTTTGCTGGGAGTTTGGACATTATATTTATTTCAAGGGTGACTGCCTTGTGAACTGATCTGATCAGTGAGGACATTACATTAAGGGGTGTGCAGCAGTCCCCAGTATCTTTGAATACTAGGTCCAGGATATTTGCACATATAGTAGGTGAACAGACTAGCTGTTCCAGGGTGCTTTCATTGATAAAATCCAAGAATCTTTGAACCTGCATGTTTGTGGTTGTGTAGGTATTCCACTTTATAGTGTTATTGTTACAATCAGCCATTGTTGGGCTCAATGGTGAGTGACTCCGGTATATTCAAGTATGTGGTATGGTTAAACTAGATCACAGAAGGAGGCTTGCAGCTAGTAAGGATGTATGGGACTTTACTGTAGGTTAGTTGGACATGGAGTAGCTCAACTATGTCATGCTGTTTGACCAGTCCTGAGGTGTACTTACTTTTTATGTAGATTGACGCACCTCCACCTCTTGTCCATTATTGTGCAGTAGCTGGTCTAAATGTATGGAAGGACTGCCAGGGTGTCTTCTTCACTTTTAAACAATGTCTCAGAAACTGCACAGATGTGAACATTCTCCAGATAAAGGGCACTTCAGAGGAGTGGAACTTCTTGTTGAGACTCTCAGCATTGAGCATTAGCGCTTCTAGTTTATCTTGAGTAGAATTTACTATTTCGGAAGGGTTATTAGATAAGCATTGCTTAAAAAAAAGTATAGGGTTAGATAATTTTGTGGATAATACCTGAAAGCCTAATGGGAACAGATGCAGACCATCTATGGCAAAGCTCCATGGTCTGTCAATCATGTCCTCCCAAGCCAACAAATATTGGACCCCTTAGAATGACAGCAGTGGCTAAGCCAGTTGTTTAAGCCAATCATCTTCTGCTTATATTGTGGTATCATCTTTGGAGAAGTTAGAATGCTGCTCACTGCTAGGCTCATACCTGCCTGGACACATAATCTGAAAGCTTTATTATGTCTCTCTTCATATAGTCCAGAGACATATGTCTCAGGCCATTAGCACCCACATGGACTTTGATAGAATCATACTGGTACTTGTAGTTCAATGACCCGAATAAGTGTGCAATCTGATGAATCCTTTCCCCTGATAGGCAACTGACCATGATGGTCTCCTTACTCAACCTTGTGAGTGGGGAATCAGTGTGTTTCACAACAGAGTTTCCAGTAACAGATAGATTATGCTGTACAACAGTTTGCCTTAGAGGCTGTGACATTTTGAGATATGTTTGCGTGTGTCCTGGAGAGTGTTGTCTTTGTAGAATGCTTGGAATGTTGCGGAGTAAAGCTTGCTTTTGAGGTTTGGGCAGATATTTAAATGATGCTGATTATGAAAGTTTATGAGTCTGATCCATAATAGTTGCTATGTGTGTACTACAGGTAACCTGTTTGGAAATATCAGTGTTTGTATGTGAGAGCTTTGCCTCTAAAGACATAGTGTAATTATATCTGTTGCATACTGTGTCAGTCTGCTTAAGGATAAGGTTGTTTTCAGTAAACGTGAGACATGAGCTACTTTGTCTCAGGATGCCATTTTCCACCAACCTGACTACAGAGACTGTAGGGAAGTGTACATCCATGGTGATGGATCCTCTTTTTCCATTCTATGAAGGGTAGTAAAAGGGGAGTAGGATTGTAGCAAATAAAACTTGGACTTATTTGGCTGGAGGAGAGGTCTAGGATTGATCTAACACAACACACTCGGATTGATGCTTCTCAGTGGACAAACTAGCTGCTTTACACATAGCTAGATACTTGAGAAAATAGCATATTAAGTTTTATATGGAAAATAACAGCTCTAGATGCCTGTATCTATACAGTGTGTTGCAAACCACTGTTATACAGTTAATCACAGGTTATAGGAGATAAACTAGAAAGTTTTCTAATCAATAAACAGTAAAAATGCTATATAAGTATATGTGTGTGTGTGTGTGTGTGTGTGTTTGTTTGTCAATCTCTCTCTCTCTCTCTCTCTCTCTATATATATATATATATATATATATATATATATATATATATATATATATAGGGCCACAGACCAAATAAAACGCAAGCAGAAAAATGCAGTTAAAATGTAATAAATGAGGCTCAGAGTCTGCACTAATTCACAATTCTCTCTCTATTGTGACATACTACAAAGCTAATGTTCCCAGACCAAGTGAAATAAAAACAGCAAAAATGCACTAGAAATTAACTAAATGAGGGTCAGATCCTACAGCAACCCACAATTCTCCCACTGGGGTGAGGGATACTACAAGACTAAGGTTCGAGACCAAGTTAGAAAGGCAAGAAATAGACTTTTGGTTAAAACAAAAAAAATGCAGTAAAGAACAATTCAAAATATAAATTGACACTATGATTTTTGCAATGTGCACTTACCGAAATGGGAATGTATGAAACAGAGGCTAACTCATCTTCAAGAGTGTAATGGGAGCGCCTTATCAGTTTGAGCTGTCAATGACCAATAGAATTAGCACTGGGAGGAGCTTTGAAAGTCTAATTTATAGTAGGGATTGGCAGCTAAAAAGCCATCAAGTTTAACAGTACAACAAGAATTGGGTAGGTGGGTGGGAAGAAACCCAGAAATCAGTGCAGTTGAATAATAGTTTTAAACTCAGAGATCTTGTAGCTGGAGAGGAATGCATGTGAATACAAAACTGTTCTCAGCTCCTCCTGCTAATTAGCTAGATCTAATTCCTATTAAATCAATGAATGCAAAACGAATGTTTCCTAACTCACCCTAGTCAACAACTTTTAAGACTCCAAGAAAAAAAGCTATGCAGTAAAACAAAATTTGAAATACAACAAATTGTAATATAATAAGAGCAGAATCAAAAAGTAATGAAAATATCCAAACTTTAAATGCATAAAATCCAAAAATCAATGCTGTCAAACAGCACTTTTAAACTCAGAATTCTAGTAGCTGAAGTGGAATCAGCCATTAGTTGTTAATTATTTTGCCTTGGAGTTCATCTTAACACGTAGCACATCCATTCTTTCTTAGGTTAAAATCCTTATATACCTATTTCCTTGTATATGGTTTACATACTTTTACATTATTGTTTTTATTCCTGTGCCTGTGTTTGGTGACTGACAGTCGCAACTTATCGTCAATGTTAAGTATCCGCCTCTTCCGCTTTTAATGATTCATTTTGGTTGCTTCAAACTACAATTTGAAAGCATGAACAACTCTTCAAATCTTTCTTTTCATTTGTTAGACCCTACTTCTTTTTTCTCTCCTTGAATTAACAGTAGTTATTATAAAACAACATGATCCTGAAAATATCTAGAACAACAGACTGTGATACAAACCCTCTAAAAGCATGCAATTTCATAGCTAGTACCTGAGATTTTGCTTAATTGGCACTTCTGTCATGTTAGTCCCACAGCTTGCAGTATTGTATTGTGTTTTAAATCTCCCTGAACTCACTTTTTATTTTTGACACATGCTGTAACATATGTCAAGAATTTGATCCAATCTGGGATATGCTGGCAGTGAAACAATACAATGGCAGAACTCCAATGTTGCTTGAATATTACTTATTTTGGGGTATTACTTTCTAAACTTATAAAAGTTTACATTGTTTTGAGTCCTTTTTTGTTTAGAAAATTAATGTTTTCACTTGAAATGCTCTTTATGTTTGAAGCAACAGCAGAAACATGTGAAGGCAGTAAGGTGGATATGAGTCTATTGAGACAATATAACAATTGCCTAATGTTCACTGACAAGCACATAATCTTCAAACAATCAAATACAGTATGCAAAAGAAGTATATACATAATGTCTCTGGAGGCAAAGCTCTTGCATGCACTCATAATAGCAATCTGGTCATCAGAAACACGCACTGCACCTACCACACATAGTAAATGCCCCACAAGTAGACCTACTTATGATGAAGCACTTAAATACAGTCTCCCAAATCTCTGAAGACCTTCCAGACATTCCACCTGTAAATTTTATTCTCAGAAAACCCAAAAGCTGTCAATAGAAACACCACCTAAAGTTGCACATACAGCCATACCTAATGGAGCCTCAACTACCAAGCCCATAAGGCAAGCTAATCCACTACCTAGGAATCTATTCATAGGGGATTCCATTGTAAGACATACTGCTGCCCCACTCACAAGGTTGAACAAGGAGAAAATAATGGTCAGTTGCCTATCAGGGGTCAGGATCTGCCAGGTTATGCAGGCACTCATGTCATTACACCACAGCTACACTCTTTTAATTTCTCCAAGTCTTTTGGGTTTCTAATACCATGACAGGAATGGGCTGGACCCCATTCCTAAGTCAAAGTACAATTAAAGTTCATGAAATTAGTATTGTTTCAATCTTTGTCAGCCAAAAGTGTCCCAGTAATGACTCCTTCTGCAATGCATATGGATTTAGATGTATTGGTATCATATCTAAATACAATTATAGAATCTTTTTTATAAGACCCGTTGCTGCTACTACTATGGGAACTGTTAGGGTATATTTCTTCCACACTGCTCTGGTCTCTGTTACAAATCTTGATATTTTATGACTTTGTGTCTCTCTGTACGCAAGACAATGTTGTCACTGGGTGTAGAGATTTTAATAATCAATGCTACTTTTGTCTTCTCTTCATGGACCACTATAATTGGTTTTCTTGCATCTGTCTATTGAACTGTTGGTAATGGGTGATCCCATGTAGAATCATTTTCTGTGATGCTCTGTAGCTCATGTTTCCAGTGCTTTTCAGCTACTTCATTATTATAATGTTTGCACAATTCCCAGTGCAGCAGTCTTGCCACATTATTATGCTTTCGGTATACAATCCTTCTGCCATTTGTATGTCACAGCCAGCAACAAGGTGTGCAACTGTTTCCAATTCTGTTTTACAAAACCTATATTTGTCTTTCTCCCACGTGTTCAATGGTCTCTGTAAGCCAATATGTACACAGCCTACTGTCTTGGTCCGCCAATATTAACCTTTCATCTTTGGTTTTAATTTGACTTTCCTTATCCATTCCTGCATACAGCTACCAGTATGATTCAGTCATTGTCCATGTAGGTGCAAATGACACAAGCCATACTTCCATAGACTATATGAAGAGAGGTATTATGAAGCTCTCAGACTATGTGGCACAGGTTGGTATGTGCCTAACACTGAGCAGTATTCTACCTTCACCAATGGTGATGCCACAATATGAACAGTAGATGGCTGACTTTAATTATTGGTTTAGTTTTTGGTGTCACTCTAGGGAAATACAATATTATTCAGATTTGATGTGACCCAATAATATCCCAGGATGCCTCCTAAATAGCCTGAAATATGATTTATCAAGACCACTGGTGTCACTATTTAACCACAGCCTCCACACATGCTTCACATCATGCAAATGGAAAACTGCAACATTCATCCCGCTGCACAAGGGCAGACAAGCAATGGATCCAGGGAACTACAGACCCATTAGTCTGACTAGTTGCATATACAAAGCCATTGAAACAAATGATTAATAGTTACATAGGAAACCTTCAGACTCTTGATACAACCCTGTCTGATTTCCTCAAAGGCAGGTTGTGTCTACTATACCTGGTGGACTTCTGTGAGAAGGTTACCAAGGCAGTGGACATTGGCAAAGTGGTGCATACTGCCTACCTAGTCCTGGCAAAGGGAAACCATAAGGCCTGATAACTGAAACTTCAAAGGCAGCACACAGCAGTGTGCTGAACTTTTGGCAAATGAACCCACATTCATTGAACTGGGGGATATAGGAAATCTTCTTGGAACTTCAGACCCATTAGTCTGACTAGTTTTGCATGTAAAGCCATGGAAAGAAATGATTAACAACTGGACCTAATCCAGTCTGATTTCCTCAAAGGCAGGTCATGCTTATTGAACCCAGCAGACTTCTTTGAGAAGTTTGTAAAGGCAATGGAAGAAGTCAAAATTGTGCACACTGCTAACCTTGACCTAGCTATGACATTTGCTACAATAAACCACTCACTCATTGTAAAAAAAAAAGCATGGAATTAGGCATAGACTCATATGTAACGAATAGATATCTGGCTCACAGACAAGACCCAAGAAGCTAGGATTAGAAGAGGATGGTCACCCGTGGAGTCCTCCAGGGCACTGTGCTGTGTCCACTCCTCCTTGGCGTCTATTTTTTTGTATGTCAAGGCCAATGCCAAGAGCCTCTGGCTTACCATCTTTGATTATGAGTGCAAGTAGCAGCAATCATAGAATAAGATATGAACATCTTACAGGAAGGTCTAATACAGATAAATTACTGGTGCCAAAGCCACAGCCTAAACGTCCTTGACAAGAAATGCATAATAGTGCCATTTAGGAAGTTGACCATCCAGGAATACTACCTCATTGATAAAGTACCCCTAAAGTAGACACAGTAGTCAGGAATTTGGGAACTCATGTAGATAGTAACTTGGTTTTCAACCAATATGTGCCTATTGCTGTAAGAAAAAGCACTCTTATTTCGCTCAGCTTATAAGTAAGGGCATGACATCTATTTCCAGGAAAGTCACTGTGACACTGTATTCAGCCATCATCAGACACATCTTTGAGTATAATGCCTCACCTCTCTATGTAGTTGATCAGGCACATGCAACAACTGGAATGTCCACAAAGCTTCCTCACAAAAACAATACAGGGTGTAAACAAAATGTTCTATGCAGATCACCTCAGAGCCATATCTCTGTATGCTGTTTCCTACAGACTGCTGAGAGGTGATTTATGGCTGGCTTACAAGGCATCTGTGGATCCTGCACTAATAGACCTTTGTATATCTGCAAAATGAGCAACACAAGAACTAAGGATTTAAACTTTCCTTGCCAATTACATGTTGGAGGGACAGGTATATATCTGAGAGAATCCCCATTCCCTGTAAAAGGCTTCCCATCCATGTGAACCAGAGCCCTTCCCTAACCCTATTCCAGCGCAACCTGCTCTAGTGGATGGGAAATCAGAAATTCACCCCTGGTCTGACACCTATTTGGGTTTCATGGCAAGGTTTATAAAGACCCCAGTGGTTGTTAGCCTATACCTGTGAACCTATGAATGTATCATTGCCTGCTTTATATGCCACCTTTCTGTCTTGTCGTGGGTCAGCATTTTTTATGTATTTCATGCACTTCATCCATATTTGTTTTCTTCATCACTCCCACTTTTAAACAAAGATGGCAAAAATTGTTTAATCTGTTTTCCCTTTTTTTCCTCTAAGAATATAATATAATCAGACCCTAATGTTTCTCTGTTAAATGCATGAGTTTTACCCTGTTTCTTTCAACTGAGTGTTCAAAGCATTGTTCTCCTAGTAAGGACAAATAGGAATGGAATTAAGCTGTCTCTCTCATTGTTGTTTTGTTATTAAATAGCTTGATATATATACATGTCCTCAGAAGCTCTGATTGCAAGACTTCGTATCTGCTTTCAGGTTTTCCAGATACATGACTGTCTGGTGCTGATGCATTTCTTAAGAAGCTGCCACTACAAGAATTATCAATAGCTTTCTTTACAATCAATATTTTAGCACTAATTCCAGACAACTCCAACTGGTTTTGATGGACTGTAAAAATGCAATTGTTTATTTTATACTTGTTTATTGTAGGTATGTCCTACAATAACTCTGTGTTGTAGTCCAGGTTCTTTTTTGTTCTTATAATCAAGGTCTCACCTAAAACTGCTTGCTTTCCAATTAGTGTACAGGGAAAAAATTGTTTACTAAAGTAAATAAAAAGTAATTTCTGGAATGCATTATTAATGATTAAATGATGTATTTTGCCCTCATGAATATATAGTGGTTCAGCAGTATTTTTACATACTTTCCCTAAATTTCCTTTACTTCTACTACCCCCCTACAGATACATAGTCAAACATTAGTTTCCCTGCATTAGGTTTATCAGATTGATGTTAGCACTAGGATAGCAGATTTTATGTTGCTTTCTTTGACTATAGGAATGTTTTGTTTTTATCCAGCTACTATTATTTCCATACCTACTACAACTGTTATTCTTATTTACTTACAGAATGCTTATTGTCTAGACTGATGCTTCCTTTTTCCTTCATCTATTATTCTTCTTACTTGATATTATATTTTTGATTAGATAATTTTGAATTCAAGTTAGATATACCATAAGTATTTTTATAGCAGTCCTATTAAGGCACAGATGTGTGTTATTTTTTTCTATAGTTTACTAAAGTGTACGTTTTCATATTTTATGCTTAAAACTTTATGGACAGAGAAGCTGAGGTTCTTTGCAATGGTAATACACTGATATCTTAGTATATCCAGATTTCAGATATATTTAGAAATCTGTATCAGTTAGTGAAAATGAGATGCTTCCTATAGTCAAGGGTACAGAGTTATATTCATTCCACATATGTCTGCTGACTGTGAGACACTAAGCAAGTCACTTAATGAGAAAATGTTCCCAGGTCACCCATGAGAGGTACACTTAGCAGATTAAAAAAAAAGTGTTTTCTTTGTTTCTAGAAGCATTGAAAATGTTAACACAATCTCTCCCAGACAGTTAGTGTTAAAGAGTTAGGCCTGGCCTGGGATGGATCTGAAGTGCTTTCTTGTCTTAGATTACTTCTTTTTTATCGAAAATATTATTTTTGGCTTTGTACAAATATTTCCCAAAATCTTTCACATGAATAATCTGTATCACTTTTTATTGTAAATTATGATAATTCATTAATACTGGGTAATAATAGTCATGGTTACTGTTATTTGTCTCATATTGAATCATGAATTTTATTTTATTTATTTTAAACTTGGTTACTGGGATAGTCCGACTGGACATGGGTCCATTTTCAGAGGAGGCCAGGGGAGAAAAGCTCCATATTACATAGATTATTATAGAGGGAAATAATCAAAAATTCCATATCACACATATTATTATAGAGGAAAACAGTCAATAATACAAGGCAAGAATAGTAGCCAGTACACAGCACAAACCAACAATGGGAGTATGCACAAAGTTATAGTAGACAGCTCCAGTTAACAAATATCAATCAAGAAGAGGCACACAGGTCATAATAGCATGTTAAACATATTAAAACATTGCTAAGGAAACTATCTGCGGGATCAATATTTAAATCATACATTGTAAATGCAACAGTCATAACAATGGTTACAATGGGATTAATATAGTGTTTACACATAGACCTTCATGTTTCTCATAAGAAGAATCTTCATTTTCATCAGTTCTATGGTTGATGCAAACATTGCACTAACAGAAGAAATGCAAATGATTAGATAGTGGTATAATATTCAGAAAGGACTGATTCATACAACTGTAGCTGCTGGCTAGTATATAAATAAAACAGGTATTGTTATACTTATGAAATGAATGGCTATTATTCTGCCTTTCTCAGCAAACATTTCCCCTTCATGGCAATCACTTTTTTGTCTTAAAGATCCTTCATAAAATAGGTCTACACATTTGTTGTGTTTTTATAGAATTTGCTTCAGGCAAACTGAACTTCTTGACACAATTTTTCCTCTTAACAATTTCACTAATTATAATGATATTGCTGGAGTCTTAAACTCATTTATAAATAAGTTGAAAAGTCAGACTACTGAAATCTAAACTATATGAATACAAACACATATAAGGTTATCCTTGAAATGATGGAAGCCTTCAGTGCATTATGGCCCTGTCAGTAACTTCACCCTCACCATTTTCAAGTTTTTTTCCTCATTTCTCAGATCCTCATCATGCATAGACTTCTCACTAACCCATTTCCTCCAAATTTGACATGCTGTTCTATGTTTCTTAATTCTTTAATTCTTTTTCAGACCACTCATAAGTAGAAAATCCATCTGGATGCAAAAGTTAGTACTGCAGTCTAGAAATACTAGTACTAAACTCTTAACCCTTTCATAAAAGTCCTGAAGCTACTGATTTTGTTACATAGGTACACAGTAATCATACTAGGCAAGTGGTAATTGGAACTGTAAGATGCATATTCACATGTACATTAAGGCAGTACATTTGAAAGCTATTGCACCTTTTACAAGCACTTAACAATGCTCTCCTTGCAAATATATCTGGGCTGTACATTATATCCCCAGAATAAATTTATGTTTTTCCATCTAAATGTTTTCTTGAAGCTGATAATCCCTGCTATGCTATTATGAAAGACTAAAACTGTAATGCTTCAGTGTCTCAATTACTGTTAACCAAATTCTAACATTCTAAATACATTATCTTCATCCATCATATAGGATGGTATCCTCTGGCTTTACTAAAGTCTGAACTGAGACATCAGAAAAAAATAAATTGTGAATCTAAAATAAACATTTTGAATTTTGACTGGCTAAATGGTATAATCCTGTCATAAAAATGGCTGTTTTTCTAGAAAACCCATACTTTGAAAGGTCTTCTCAATTAACATGGAGAAAAGCCAACATAACTGCTTACATTTTTTTTAAATTAACACAAATGTTATAAAATTCTGAAAACATTAATTCAGTCTAATCACCCAGGTGGATAACCACATTGTCTCTGATGTGAAAAGTGTCGTCAACATTTTTACTCCTGTTTTTAAACTATTATGCAATATTTGAAAATGAATGAAATACAGCTGATCTAGAGCCATTCTAAGATCTCTTTAACATTCTGTACTTACATGCAGAATAGCACCCTAATATCATTGCACCTCTTAGTGAAAAGGAACTTTTGATAATGATATGATCCCTCAAGTTTCATGAAGTGAAAGGTCATGATGATGTTATATTTTTTACAAAATATTCATTATCAAACTCTCATAAATCTTGTTTCCTGTTTTCTTATTTACACATAATTAATCAATCAAAACAATGTATTCTTCCCAACTTTCACTCATTTCCATTAAACATGAGTTATCATACAGATTCACTTATTTGCTTAAAATATGAAGACCTCTGTCCACATTTTTAGGCAAAAAAGTATTAAGATAGTATTATCATTGCATTTACACCTTTCCAATCAGGGTTTCTAATTTCTAGGTGGTCTGCTGACCAGACCACTACTTCAAATACTCTTTCTCTTCTTAGACGATCTCTTTCAATCTCACTCCTTATTTTGGCTATGGATGGTCCAAAACTTTTAACAAAGTTATTTAATGAGTTTATGTTTTCAAATTATCTGTTTATTATATTAAAATCCATCAGTTAGGCTGTTTATTAATATCATCAATACCAAATTCATATTTGTTAAAATGGGAATAGGGATGGCTGACAAATGTCCCATGTTTGTTCAACATGATTATTGTGACCCTTATTCTTCAACCAACTATCTTAAACCAATCAGTATGCCAAATTTTTGAAGTTATAATTCATAGCATTGCAAACGACAGTAATATTTACTTATAGTTTTTATAACATGATATCCATTATTTTAACAACTGTGGATTTCTTCTCAAAGCTTTCAGGTAATATTTTGAGCAAGCAAAAAGCCACAATTTTTTTCTATATGGTGATTATACTAACACCAATGAGTCCAAATTTCACAATATAAACCTT
This sequence comes from Protopterus annectens, assembly GCF_019279795.1. Lineage (NCBI taxonomy): Eukaryota > Metazoa > Chordata > Ceratodontiformes > Protopteridae > Protopterus > Protopterus annectens. Next base: position 1,979,709,668 of record NC_056725.1, on the reverse strand, counting down.
GTTAATAATTCCAAATATTTAGAAATTATTTATAACTAAAGCAAATTGAATTATAATAGTAATATTACAGTGACATGTTGGCTTAAAGTGCAGCATGATATGATTAAATAGCAGATTTAATATTTAATCAGCTTAAAAAATGCAATAGCTAACGTGAAAAATATGACTAGTTTTTTTCATATTCCCTAGTACTCCACCTCAAAAAAGTAAAAAAAAATGTTTACAAAAAGCTATTAAAATGTGCGTGATTTCTTAATTCTGCCAAGATAACTTACCACAAACTATTGGGTTCTAAAATCTGAATGGCATAAATCTTTTCATCATTTACTAGTCTTTTCATGTTTTTAGAATTTCTAATTTTTTAACCTTCTTTTTCTGCCTAATGATTCTAATATTTGTGAATTTATATATATATAATATCCTGGAGCTATTCTCCTTGGGTCTCCACTAAAAATGGGCTTCTAGCTTAGTTGAACCAACCCAGTTAAATGTCAATTAAAATAAAATAAATAAAATAAAAAAAATAAAATGTGGCTACCTACCTGGCCTGTGATATGGAGCAAATGTTTACGTCCATTATAATGCAATCATATTGCTCTGTTTTTCTTCCACATGACCAGCTTTCCAAGCCCAAGTTAAATCATTATTAGATCTTGTTAAACATATTCAAAGCTTAATGAAATAATTAGGACTAACAAAACCTGATTAGTTTGCCAATCTATCATTATGAGCCAAAATGATTTATTTTGGGAAAAATAATATTGATTGTCAGGTTTTCCGTAGCTTAAGCCCTTTAAAGTTGTCAAGTTCTTTCTCAAAGTTTTCAATTATTCTCTAAGATTTGTCGTTACCCCAAGCTGCTATTAGGATATGTGAATAATAGAAATATTACATGGACTTCACTCTACAAGGTTCTTGAAAGGATCCATGCTGGCAGGTTGCAGGACATTTGTTGTGGCACCACATGTAAATGGCAGGTCACTGATGGAGTTAGCCATGCCCAAGAATGCCGCAAGTTAGATTGATATATAAATTCCAGGAGCACCCAACCCTGCAGCATGTTGATGCATCCAAAGATGTACAGTTAAGAGGAACAGGGAGGAACATATGGAGTACAGTATTGCAGAATGAATATACTGGTGAACAGATGTGTGCACTGCACTACTGTGTACTTCTGAATATTCTAGCTCACAATATCTGATTATGATTGTCACAAGATATGTCTACCAGATGCATGCTGTCCAACTCTCTCTTGCTGCTCACTTACTGTCTGCATATTTAATATCCCTTGGATTTGTTACACTACATATATGTGTACCAGAGTCCCATGATGGCAAATGCTGAGGCATTCTCCTCTTTCTCGTGGCAATAGCCAGGCATACATCTCTCGTTGTTGGATGGTATTTGCAGGTTATGTGAAGTATCAGCATGCCACCTCTGTCATGAGCACACTTTTTCTACATTCAGCATTAACATCAGGTGAGTTACTATCCATGACAACACTGAAAAGCTGTAAATTGTCCTATGACTTTCCAACTTTCCTATTTGATAACATTACATTTTTAAGTGAAATATTTATGTGACAAATGCTGCCATGGATGGAATTTCAATCCCCAAAATGCCACACTAATAAATGACAAATAGTAGCATGCACTGTCAGAAATTATGAAGAAAAGGTCTTAGCTGGCACCAGAGTTGGTATCTTAAGTCACTATGTTGTGAACAAAATAATAAAAGTCACAAATGACTGGCTTCAAACACATGCAATTTATGTCAAGATCCACTTGACCTGTGCACAAACTGATGATAACACACAATAAACAATTTATAAGTTGTTAGAAAACATACACATGAAGGGATAACTTTGAGTGCTGTGTTTGAGTGTATATGTCTTCCATAAAAGACAGTACAAAAGTTGGCCTTTCTCTCTCCAATTGTAAAAGCTTCCACTAAGGAGAATTGTAAGAATTCTCTTAGAGAATCCAATCCTGCCTACAAGCATTTTCTTGAACACTTAGTAGTTACACCTTGCCAGACTTGAATACCTGCCTATGTTCATAGTCTAAAAAAAAAACACTTGTAGACTCCCGTGATCAACCGCACAAATTTTTATTTCATAAGTACTTTCATTCACAACTATGGCCATAAACTTCACCAAACAAAAACTCCTTCGCTATCAACTCCTTAAATAAGCTTTAGTACAAGGCTATCTGCAGATCCAATAGCAAAACAGCAACATGTATTAACAAATAAGTTAAATTAATATTAAAAAAACCTATAAAGTTATTTTAATTCATAACATAAGACTTCCTGATTCATCTCATTGTTCTACAACCATAAAATAAAAACAATTTTACAAATTGTATAATGCCTCATAACTTTCCATACTGACGTGAAAGACAGAATTTTAAATCTTCTTTCTTTTCATGTAATATCTCATAGCATATCATAATGTTGTGCACCATCCACAAGACAGAATTTAAATCTGCATTATTTTCATAAGTAATAGACTTACTAATAGATATTGTGACATTCTTGCCCAGGAGGTTAGTGACATCCAACAACACCTGCGAGTATAATTTCCTTTTCTCAAAAAATGTAGACAAATAACCACTTCTATCAAATTATAACACCTTTTCAAAAATTAAAAAAAATTAAAAAAATTAATTTCTTAAAATTCTGGCATTCTAATGAATGCTTGTGTAGTGCTTAATTCAGACACCCCTTAATAACAGCAAACACATGTTGGTAAATTCTTGTCCTAATAGTCTTTTCCATTTTACCATTGTAAAATGCTGGACAAGCATTACATTTTACCAAATATACCACCCCTCTGGTATTGTAATTAAATTTGCTTTTGCAGTGTACAGACTTAGGAAATTTGCTAGTATAATAAAATTGATCCCTTTGAAAATGTACCTACATTGGACACAAGTCCCACATTTGGTCATGCATTCTACTGCTAAATTAAGTTCATAATTTATGAAACCATGTATTAACTGCTGATACTATAAAACAAGTCAGGACAGGAATGTCATATAGCATACACTTGAAGGGAATACTTTAGCACTGTGTTTGAATGGTTATGGTTTCCTGAAAATGTGGTTTTAGTTTTCAAACTCCTTTAGTCTTATCAGTGTTCACACACATATGAGTCATCTATATAACCATCTATTGAGTAAGCCAGTCCTGTTTGTCAGCATTGTCTTACTAGCAGACAGTTCTTATACATTGCCAGATTAGAACACCTTCTGATCTATGCACATACTCTATAGCACTGTGTGTTAAGTGTTGAGGCCATGGAAGAAGTCATAAGTAGAGGTGCAGAAAGAACACACTCTGATGGGATGACTTCAAGTTTATACTTGAATCTGTCCTCTTTGGTGAAATGATAAACAACTACTTACCATCTACAAAAGCAAAAGGGCTTCTGGGGTCAGTATTTATTCAAATAATGGAGCTAGGACTTGAAATAAATTTCTTATATCAATCATGTTTATTTCACATCTTTATATTTTCAAAACATTACTAAAATACTTTATCTCTGCCTCCTGTCTTTGTTTCTGCTCCTGATCTGGGACATAGCTTCACCTAACATCCTTCATTACCTTCTTATACCTCCATTTAAACAACTATACCACTTAGCCTTCTTATCCCTTCTAATTCTTCACTTTATTGTTTTACTTAACGAACTCTCCTACTCCTGATTCAGCACAACCAAATTTTCATTCCATATCTACTTCTTTATTAACACTTAAACTTGCTTAACCCCTCTAATACCTCACTTTAATATCGTTCTTAAATTACTCCTACCTATCTTATACACAACCCTTCTATCTGCAAATTCTCAATACAATGCTATAAATTAATGTTTGCAAATAATAATACAAATTTTATTATATTGATTACTATGCTATATATACACTGTAACTGCTTTACAAATGTGTTATTGTAAACATTTATTGCATTAAATTTGTTACCTTGGAGATTTTCTCCCTGAGCTTCTGCTAAAAAAAGGGCACCTGTTCCCAGTCAGACTTTCTTAGTAAACATATGTCAATAAATAAATAAAGAAGTGTGGCTCATCAAAAATGGAGTTGGAGGGATCAAAATCCTGTAGCCATGTAAATGTTACCCCAGTGTTGGATTATCCACATCACATATGTCAATTTAGCTATGCTTATTACTTTAATTCAGTTGCACAAACATAACAGCTATACATTGTTTTATTTGAACACTTGTTCATCCAAGTCCATACACTGGAGAACTGTATATTAACTGCTCATGCCACAGATGAAATCATAATAGGAGTGGCAGAAATCACACAAATGAACGGATGACTTCAGTGCTGTCTTTGAGTTCATGTAGCTCATCTAAAAGGGGGATGGAGGGATCAAAATCCTTCAGCTATGTAAGTGTTATCCCCATGCTGGATTATCCACATCATATTATTGATTATGCCATGCCTATATTTAAGTACCTGTTATACAACCACAGTAGTTAAACATTGCTGGATTTGAACACCTGCCTCTCTATGTCCTCCCTCTAGAGTGCCCTGTATTAACTAGTCATGCCACAGTAAAAATCACAATAGAGATATCAACAAGTGCACACTTGAAGATCAAACTTCAGTGCTGCATTTAAAACCATATGGCTCACCTAAAAGGGGATTATAGGGATCAGAATTCTTTAACCATGTAAGTGTTACTCCTGAGTTGGATTATCTATATCAGAGCCGTTGATTAAGCTATTCCTAACTATCATTCTGCTGTTAAACAAATACAGTAGTTTTATATTACTGAAGTCAAACAACTGCTTATCTAACTAGATACTCTATAGATCACTACACTAACTACTCACACCACAGAATACGTCTTATTACAAAAGTCAGACAACACACATTTGAAGAGATGAATTTTCATTGTGTTGCAATGCATATGCTTGTCCTAAAAGAGAGTGCAAGAGTTGGTTGGCACCCTCTCTCTATGTAAAAGTTACCCTTAAGTGGAAGTATACACTTCTCATCTGCTGGATAAACCAGTCCTATCTTTTACTATAGTCAGATATAATCATACTAGTTAGACACTGCTGGAGATGAACACCTGCTTGCCTACCTAATTTTAGACTCTATAGAGTATTATATGAGTCACTCATTCCACAAAAGAAATTTTAGACTCTATAGAGCATTATATGAGTCACTCATTCCACAAAAGAGATCTTATTACAAAAGAGAGACAGCACACATTTGAAGGGATGGCTGGGTTCAGGCACCTAGGCAGTGAGACATTTCCCTGTGGTACATTTGGTTGGGGACATGTGGCAGAGGTGACATTCAACTGCAGAGAAATATGACTGCAAATTTCCTGTCTGCATAGAGAAGCACACACTGCCATGCCCACGGCTTTAATAACTAAGTGCATGGGGACAGAAGAAGTAATGAGTGTTGTGCTCAGTGTACAGTACATGCTTATGTAACTACAACAAGTAGAAGTGTGCTATGACATGGATGAAATCCTGCATGCAGCTCTAGTCACATTTATGCTCCAGTATGCATTTTAGGTAATATTCCCTACACACTGTGAAGGGGGTAGTGGTCCACACACACACACCAATTACAAAGGCACTGCCCATTGTGCACTGCATTTTTATTGCCATTGACATGCCCACTGATCAGCCTTCTGCTTGTGTCTGCCATACTGCCTGCTGTCTCATGTTGCCTTGGGGCCCATGAACATTACTTTCTTCATATGCATTTGGTTGTTGAAGTTGTGGGCATGACACCACATTCTTCTCTTTTACCACAGGGAATTTGCAGACAGCCATATTTCTCTGAAGCTGAATGTCACTTCAGCCATGTGTCCCCAGTGAAATGCACCACAGGGAAATGTCTCACTGTCTATGTGCCTGAACCCGGGATGGCTTCATCATTGTATTGCAAGGTATATGTTTGACCTGAAAGGTTGTATAAAATTGGGAGAACTCTATCCCTATATAAATGCTACTACTAAGTGGAAGGGCACATATCACAGCTATTGAGTACACCAATCATGCATGCAACTATTTGATGATGCACTCATACAGTGTACATATTGTTGGATTATACACCTGCCTAAGTCCACCTGCTATAAAATAGTGTATTAACTGGTGAAGCCACAGAAGAAGTTTTACAACAGGTATCCGACAACACATACTTGTAGTTGACATGACATGTTTGGTGAAATGTTCACTGTGGTGTGACAGATAGACAACATCACTGCTTTTATCACAATTCACAACATATTGCAGCAAGCAATCATAGACCTTATAATTTGCATCCATTGCTGAGTTGGAGAATGTATGTATGTTTATATATATATATATATATATATATATATATATATATATATATATATAGGTGTGTGTGTGTGTGTGTGTGTGTGTGTGTGTGTGTGTGTGTGTGTGTGTGTGTGTATATATATATATATATATATATATATATATATATATATATAGTGTGTGTGTGTTGTGTCACATTAAGATGTATTGAACAGTTTTTATGAGTGTATGAGTGACAGTCACAGATGAGAATGAATGGAATGAATGGTGTTACACCCATGCATTCCTGACTGCTCATCTCCAGATCATTGAATGCAAGTCTAGTGTTTATATGTTCATTATTGATAAGTGTATGTGATATTTGTGCAGCATGTAAAGTAATTATAAGTCATACATGCAAAACATGTACACTGCACTGATTAACACTACTCTGCAATTATGCTTGTAGTTCTGCTAGTTCACTGGAACAAACTTGAAAGGGTAATATGAGACCATGCCACAATCATTTACATATAGAAGTTCATAGATTACATTACAATGGAGTCATCATATCTGGAATACAATAAGCCAATAAATATATAAAAGTAATAGAAACCACTAAAATTACTTTCAGCCTTTCAAAATCACTAAATGAAGGACACTGCAGGCAAGGTAATTTGCATGACTGATGGCCAAGTATTTGCTCATGCATAATATTTTTTTTTTAGTTTTTTTTTTAATTTGAGACAGGAACTATCAGTGATTTTTATTGCTCAATGCCAAGCACTATACAAATGCAGAATATATAGAGAGATTGTTCTATTTCTAAGCCATTTCTGACCATATGTGTGGTGTGTGATTCTTATGTCTGACATTATTAAAACTCTGTAATGCTGTTTGTACAGTGTTGAACTAGTGAACAAGCAAAGGGAAAAGAGCAATGAAGGACTAAGCAGGATAGTGGTGGGAGGCTAACATATCTATCCACTACTTCACAAGGTAAAATGTTATGAGAAAGCAAACTTTAACATTTTGCACAATGCTGGATTTGAACACCTGACCATCTTATTCAACATTATCTGCACCTGCACATTATTTGAAACACTACAGAGGAAGTCACATTCCGGCAAGCAGAAATCACAGAGTTGAATGGATCATGTAAAACATACAAATGAGGGACTATGTGAGCATCAGACATCATAAGATTAATGGGTATTGAAACATCTCATATGGTATACATTAAGCACTGAAGCCATAAAATAATTGAAGAAATGAACAAGAAACTCAAACTAATGAAACAAATTCAGCTTCAGCAATATTAGAATCCCCTGTTGAGTCAAATAAAATGGATAGCAACTTGCTGTTAAAATCAATTTATACTTTAATATAAAATAAAAATATTATACATTAGTACTTTCATTTAAGACAGTGTTAAACTTCATCAGAAAATATAGAACAATGCTCACATTTAAATATCAGCAGCTTACTTCTGATTGGATCTAAGACGATCATTATTTAAAAAGACCATGCTCTATAATAAATGTAGATTATGTAAAAATTATATTCTGTTGGTTCTATGTGCATTTTAAAATAATGTAAACATTGTTCTATGTATTTATTTATTATTTCTTCTGTCTAATTAATTAATTTTCTTTCTTTTTAATGCTTTCAATTTTAGTATGGGGGTAACTGAACTGCGTTCGTGTATGTCTGGCCAGCTGTCTGCTTGTAGACACACTTGCCATACCAATTCTTTCTTCTCTAAATGTAATGCCTAAACATTTTTGTCTTCTATTGGTACTTGTTCAATAATCATGAAAGTGAAATGATGTCCCTCATTTTCTATTATATGTTTGGTATGTGCATTATTTATGTTGTTCCTCCTAATGGCATATTCATGTTCATACACCCTCTGGTTCAAACACCTTTCGGTTTTGCCAATATAAAATCTCAAACACAAGTTGCACATTGTAATGTGTTTTTCAAGTAATATGTCCGGTTTGGTATAGTGAAACTATTCTCTGTCTTAACCTTGGGGCACCAATTGCATGTTCCACATCTTGTCATGCCTTTCACTCCTAATCTATTATGTCTGTCTGTATTTTTAATAGATCTTTAAAATTTAATCCTTTATGGTATACTACCTGAGGCTGTTCTCCTATTTGTTTCTTCATATGTGAATCATCTGATAAAATAGGCAAATTATTTTCATATATCCATTTTATAGTTTTATGTTCCTCAGTGTAAGTTACAATGAAAGCCTTAGAATATTATGTGTTATTACATGTAGAATTCTGCTGTGACTGGTGCAGCACCTCTGCTCTGTCCTGTGTGACAATGTTGGACACTTGAGTCTGGACTTCATTATGTCCCACTTGTTCTTGATGTGAACTATTCCCATTCAAAATCAGTTTAAAATAACCTGCCTGGCTTTTTCTCATCACCTCTTGTATTAATTCATCTATGAGCTTGGTGGGGTAAGTTCTTCTGCTAAATATAGATTTTAAGTTAGCATATTCATCCAAAAAATCTTCCTCTCTAGTAACCATGCGGGCAGCACGAACGAGTTGTCCCTTGTTTGTAGATCTTTTCTGATGTTCAGGATGAGAACTACTATAGTGCAAAAAAATATTTAAATATGTCTTTATCCTATGAATTCAAGCTATGTATCTTGTACTGGTAACATCTTTGGATAGGTGCAGATCCAGGTATTCAATATATTCCATACTATACTTTGTCATGAACCTCAAAAAAAGATGTGGTATTGTTTATATAAACAATAAATTCATCCAATATTGTTTGTGTGCCTCTACAAATTATGCAAATGTCATCCTGGAACCTAAAATTTGACTTTATGCTGTTTTTATACTTAGTATCAAAAACAAATTTCCTTTCCCAGTAAGCCATAACAATGTTTGTGTATGCTCCTCCACAGGGTGAACCCATTGCTATCCCTCTCTTTTGTAAGTAATAATGGTTGTTAAAAGAAATAAAATTATCTAATATTAATTCCAAAATTTATATCAATAAATGTATTTTATCTTGTGATAGCTTATTACTGATCAACATTTAATTTACCCAGTAAAGTCCTACATCCTGGGAGATAGTGTACAAATCACAAAAATCTGTGGTTACCAGTATGTCTGTTGGTTCATAATGAACCTCATTTATCGATTGTAAAAAAAGTCCAAGAATCCTTGCATATTTGACTTTCTCTTGCTAATATTTTTTAAAATTCACAATCAAGACATTTAGCACACGCTGAAGCGATTGAATCCCTTCCATCTACAAGGGGTCACATCGGTGGATTATTTAACCCTTTGTGTATTTTGGGGACCCCCAAAAAATGGGATTTTAGGAAGTGTTATATTCAGATAGTTGTAAAAACTTTAATCTATTCACTTCTCTAAAAAAATGTCACTAAGTTGCGACTGTATTCTCCGTAGTCCCCATTTAACACATAATGAAACTTTTTGATATGTTGTTATGTTTAAAATTTGTTTTAATTTTTCATTGTAACGCTGTACATTCATTACAACTACCCCACCCCCCTTGTCTGGCTTCATGATTCTAATATTTTGTTCTTTCAAGTATTTTAAGATTTCCTGTTCTTCAATACTTAAATTGGAGTTATTGTTAGTTTGCTTGTCTCTATAATGTGAATACATGTTTCTTAAATCTAATTCACATATTTTCTCATATGTACCCAGCCGTGGGTGTAAGGGTGGATTATAGGTACTGCTGATACCATATCTGCTGATTGCACTACTGTTCATACTGTCATGATGTAATAAAAAAAGATTTAACTTTCTTACATATAATTTCAAATCTATGACAGTGTTCATAACATTTACATTTCTAGATGGTAGAAATGTCATGCCTTTCACTAACAGGTCTGCAGTAGTACTATCAAGTTTTACATTAGAAAAATTATATATTGAAAAATCATTAGCATTATTGTGAATAACTACACATTCATTATTAATGATGTTGTCATTGTCTGTTGAATTGGTGTTGAATGTTTTCTGTTGTGCCATCTCGGAAATATTTGTCCGCTCATTACCTAAGAATATTGGGTCATGCATGGCCAAAGATTGGCCTAGGTCCTCCATTGTTTGTTCTTGGGCCTCGCTCCTTGAAACCCCACCTGTTGGTGTACCTTGTTGTTTTGAAAATTGCCCCTATTTTTAATGCTTTCAGATCTTCTCACCTCTGGATATTCATTATAATAAGTTTATATATCCTCTTCCTCGAAGTGTTGTCTATCATGAGAATCAATGTCCGTAGTGTCATCAGTGCAAATCATGTTGTTTAATCCTGTGTTCCCAATAAGTGCTCTAGTATACATTTGGGAGGTGGAAGACCTGGGATAAGCTGTCGCATTTGCATAGTCTTGCATATCCCTATTGATTTTCCCCAACTTCCCTGATTTAAGCTTTTCCATGTGCTGGTCAATACTATTGTATACCCGTAGGCACTGATATTTAAATTGTTCGTAATGTGCGTCATCTCTGATGCATTTATCTAAGGCAGTTAATTCACTACTCAATGTTTCAACTTCTATTTGGTTATGTTTCACCAATGTCTCTAGGAACTCAATTCCATATTTGTCAAATAATCTGAGCAAGTCAATGTGCAAGGGCGAGTTTTCAAGTAAGCCTGTGGGAAAACGCCACAAACGCAACCCTTTGGGAATGATTTTGAGCCTAACGCATTCCCGCAGGTAATCGTTTTCATGCTGTAATTTCTTACATCCGGATAGTTTCAAATCAAAGTCATTTAGCTTACCATTTAAAGTTGTTGGGGTCTGCCTTTGCGATGTAGAAAAGGAGGAGGAGCTCTCTGATTATGTAGCCCAGGCAGGTATGACCCTGACCTTGAGCAGTATCCTACCTTCACCTAGAATGATGCCACAATACAGTGATAAGATGATCAGCTTTAATAATTGGCTTAAATTCTGGTGTCATTCAAAGGGGATCCAATGTCTGTCTGCCTGGGATGACATGCTGAAGCAACGCTTTCTTCCGCAAGGGACGGCTTGCACCTGTCACCCTGGGCTTCCGGATATTGGCAAAGGCTCTTGCCACCCCATAGTGCCTTTTTAGGCAAGGCTCAAATTCTAAACCTACCACCCTAGAACACCAAAAGGAAAAAACTAAGGGTAATGCTGCTCAATGCCAGAAGTCTCAATCTCAAGATGCGGCCCTTCTCAATATGGAGAACATCAGCACTAACAGGTTTCACCTCATATCATGCTGCGCCCGCCCCAAAACCGACAACACAAGAAAGGAGGGGGTGTCCATATTCATAAAGGACACCCACACCCAAGGGTGAGTAACAGCATACGACTGCATCTGAGACCCATCCAGGTGCAATTAACCATAGGCAAGACTGTCTCAAACTCAGGAACCTCACATGGCCTTCCTGAAAACATTGGGGATAAATGTGTCTCAGGATAAATGTATCTCCAAACACCATCATACTAGGTGACTTCAACTACCCTAATATAGACTGGGAACACTACTCAAGCCCGAACACTCTAACCCAAAGATTCCTGGAGTTCATAAACTCAAATGCCATGGAACAACTAGTCACCATGATCTCATCATCACGAACATGGGATCAAAATGTTTCACTGGTGAGATCAGATCATAAACTAATCTCGCTGGAGGTCCTCAACCCGCCCCACCTGAAACAAAAAGACCACAGTGAAAACTTCTAAAAGCCGATTTCACACTTCTAAAAACTAGTGTGGTCTCCTTTAAGGCCCCTGAGCCAGTGGTAAACATTACTCAAACAAATGCCTTCTACCAGCACCTACAGGACTGCATGGATCAGGCAATCCCAAACAAAACTAAGACTAGTCTGGTGGACCCCAGCCATAAACAAGCTCTACAACAAAAGGAGGAAGCTACTACAAGATAGAGCAAAATCCTTGAAAGGTAAGACACCTTTGATCATTATAAGTAAAAACAAGGACTCTAAAGACAATCATAAGGCCTTCTTTAGCTATGTTAGAAACCTAGGAGGAAACTCCCAGATATGCTCAGAATTAGTTCAAAATGATGTGAAAATTACTGAACCTACACACATTGCTAACATACTGGCTGACAGGTTCAGTGCAAACTTCCCCCCCCTTCCCCACAAAAGGAGAGATATCTATTCCAGAGGATGGTAGCCCCCAAACATCTCCAACCAGGTGAGAACTGCCTCTCACTAACAAAAAACACAGCATCCATGGGACCGGATGGTGTCCCTGGCTGTGTGTTCATGAACTCAACGAGGAATTAAACCCACAGTTAGGACAGCTGTTTAATCTTAGCCTCACCTCAGGATACGTACCCAGGGTGAGGGCGACGGTGACTGTGGTCCCACTAAATTACCGCCCATTAGCTTGACAAGCCTTATCTGCAAAGCCATGGAGAGGATCATAATGGAACTCATAAATAATGACATAGGGAACTTGCAGACTTTGGATCCAACCCAGTTTGGCTTTGTCAAAGGCAGATCCTGCCTCTTAAACTTGGTTGACTTTTTCGAGACAGTCACCAAGGCCATTGATGAGGGAAAGGCAGTCCATACAGCCTACCTCGACCTGGCAAAGGCCTTTGACACAATACCCCACTCAGGTATCATCGAAAAACTCATCAGCTTGAATGTAAACCCATACATCACAAGATGGGTTGCAAACTGGCTAAGCGACAGAACCCACAGGGTCAGAGTTGCTGGAGCCATGTCAGACTCAAAGCCTGTCACAAGTGGTGTCCCACAGGGCTCAGTCCTGGGTCCACTTGTTCGCATCTACTTTTCTGAAGTACAAGCAAACACAGGAGGGTTATGGCTGACAAAGTTTGCAGATGACTGCAACGGGCCCATAGTCGAAAACACATCTGACACAGATATCCTCCAGAAGGGCCTCACAGAAACGGATAACTGGTGCCAGAGCCATGGCCTGAAGTTAAACGCCAAAAATGCATAGTCATACCCTTGGGAAAAACAAGGTGGTGACAATCCACTGAGCACAGAAAAGTCATCAGGGATCTGGGGACCCAAGTTGACAGTAGTCTTCGCTTGACACTCATGTTGCTAAAGTAGTTAGGAAAACCTTCTATATCGCCCACCTGATCATGAAGGGATTCACATCTAGATCAAGGGAGGTCATCGCCCCCTGTACTCATCACTCATTAGACCTATGATTAATGTATCTGACCAGACACCTGATGCAGCTTGAAAGGCCCCAAAAGTTCCTCACCAAAAGGATAAAGGGTGTCAAAAATATGTCTTATGCTGCCCGACTGAAAGAACTCCAGCTTTATTCAGTCTCATACCGCTTGCTCAGAGGTGACCTGTGCCTGACATATAAGGCCATGTCAAACCCAGATTTGATGAATATGCTTCACCTCAAAAATCTAGATCCCTCAGAACCACAAGGGCGGAGACTTAAACCTTGACACGGTTATAAATCAGATTCATCACCCAGAGACTCTATGCTGTGGAAAAAACAAACGTACATGTGGGCAGAGCACCTCGCTGGCCTTGTTCAAGAGGAATCTTGACCAATGGATGGATTACTTCAGTGTCACTGCTTGACAGAGGCACAGAAAAATGATAGGCATAGTTTTTATTCAAACTAAAGGGTGCGAAAAGCCACATAACTATGGGCTAGGCTTATAAATGCCCTTGGGCAGATAGCCTAGTATGAACCTATGAACCTATGAACCTATGAAATGGATCTTCCTAGCCAATCGTTCAACAAGGGGAACCTCTCTTCTCGCTGTAAATGCTCCATTGTCTGACCTGCCATACCTCAATACGTATGCTCCATGAGTGCTATTCACTTTTGTTGTGGAATGTGCCACCTTTCTGCTTGTGTTGGGTACATTGATGTTATCATGATGGTTAAACCCATTATTTTTTTCACTCTGATTGGAATTGAAATGTTGTACTGAAAAAGTATTATTAAAAATCATATAGTTGGTGTCCCTAGGTGTGTTTGATACAGAGTGTGGGTCACCTTCACCTTGGACACCCAAACATTGATATAAATGATCAATTCTCTGAGTAAGCTGCTGGCTAAGGGCTGTTAAATTGCCAATACTTCTCTCGACTCCTTCATTCTCAAGTTGAGTAAACAGCAGGAGTGATTCTGAATTATTGCCTGTTGCCATGCCACACAACTGAAGAAATGGACAACAGACTCAAACTAATGAAACAAATAAAACGTCAGCAATATTAGAATCCCCTGTTGAGTCAAATAAAATGGATAGCAACCTGCTGTTAAAATTAATTTACACTTTAATATAAAATAAAAATATTATACGTTAGCGCTTTTGCTTAAGACAGTGTTAAACTCCATCAGACAAAATAGAACGTTTCTCGTATTTAAATACCAGCAGTTTACTTCTGATTGGATCTAAGACAATCATTATTTAAAAAGACCATGCTCTATAATAAATGTAGATTATGTAAAAATATATTCTGTTGGTTCTATGTGCATTTTAAAATAATGTAAAAATTGTTCTATGTATTTATTTATTATTTATTCTCTCTAATGAATTTTATTTCTACTGCTTTTAATTTCTGTATGGGGCTAATTGAACTGCGTTCGTTTATGCCCGGCCAGCTGTCTGCTTGTAGACGCACTTGCTATACCAATTCTTTCTTCTCTAAATGTAATGCCTAAGCTTTTTTGTCCTCATTTGGTACTTGTTCAATAGTCACGAAAGTGAAATGATGTCCCTCATTTTCTATTATATGTTTGGCAAGTGCATTACTTATGTTGTTCCTCCTAATGGCATATTCGTGTTCATACACCCTCTGGCTAAAACGCCTTTCGGTTTTGCCAATATAAAATCCCAAACACAAGTTGCACATTGCGATGTATACTACTGGTTTTGTATTACAATTAAATTTGTTTTAATAAAAAAATAATAAATAAATACATAGAACAATTGTTTACATTATTTTTAAATACACATAGAACCAACAGAATACATTTTTTACATAATCTACATTTATTATAGAGCATGGTCTTTTTAAATAATGATTGTCTTAGATCCAATCAGAAGTAAGCTGCTGGCATTTAAATGCGAGCATTGTTCATATTGTCTGATGAAGCTTAATACTGTCTTAAACGAAAGCGCTAACGTATAATATTTGTATTTAATATCAAAGTGTAAATTGATTTTAACAGCAAGTTGCTATCCATTTTATTTGACTCAACAGGGGATTCTAATATTGCCGAAGCTGAATTTGTTTCATGCATAAAATAATGACTGTCTCCTCATACTGCTATCAGCATTGTTTTCTGTTGTGCAGCAGACCTAAGAATTATAGCAAGAGAAACACTATATGAATGCACCTGCAGGCAAAAAGTCATGAGTTTTTATCATAGGATGGACATTCAGCAATAGCATTTAATGTTACTGAAGTATGGGTAGTGCTTCTAACCATGGGCTTATAAAACACAATAAAGAGTATATGTGATAGGAAAGACAGTGATCAATTATGAATTAACTTTAAGGTGTCTTTGAAAAATGTACATGAATAAAATAGGTTTATTTGACATTTGGTTAATATATGGAAATTGTACTGAGTAGAATAAAAGAATAAGATGGGATAATAAAATACAGATTTCATTATATGGTAAGGATTCAGAATTAATCCCATTAAAGCAGATTTATTTCATGTTGCGGTCTCTAGCTGCCCAGCTCTGTGTTATTCAAGCATGCCCATTCAATTGCTAGAATTTTTTTAACATAGAATTAAAGAAGAGGGAAGTGGCTATGGGTGAGATATCTGTAACTTTAAGTCACTGAACACATGCAGTTTCTTACCTCAGATTATTTTTCCTGAAAATGGACCTTATTGACAGGGTAGTCTGAAATTTAATAGATGATATTAAATGCTTAGTCAGAGGCTAAATAATTCCTCAGGCAACTCAAATTTTGTATTGTGAAGCATTTCAGGTAATTTCATATTGTTTACTGATGTTATAAACATGAAGTGTTCTTGTAAAAATGTTTTTAAGTGTAATATATACAGGTATATGAAAAAGGATAAAATGTAATATATTATTTCAAATAATTTGCTTTTTGCAGTTGCAGGTACAGTCCCTTTAAAAGGCAAACACTGCATGCTTAAATAAGTATTAACTATCATGTGACCAAATTAATTGGCAACATTGCTTTTTTCCCCGTAATGATATCAGCATAAATTATAAATTTTATGCAAAGTATTTTTGTTGCTTTATCGCCTTTGTTATTCCAGCTTTTCTATTAGATAACAAATGTCACTACTTGTGTCCTACAGGTCTCTATCCTGGGTCCTCTTCTCTTTGGTATATATGTCTGTGACAAAACAGCTGATATCAAGGGACTACAGCTAACCAAGTTTGCTCATGAATACAAGGTGGTGGTGGTTGTCTATCCCCATTCCAACACACATATTCTTCAGCAAGAGCTGGACTAAACAAATGCTAGGTGATCTAACCATGGACTTACTTACAAAACCAAGAAATGCATCATAGTTTCCTTTTGTAAATCCACCATCTCTGCCACCTACCATACAGACATCATTGCACTTAAACTGTCATCATGGATGTGGGCACATATGTTGATAACCAACACATCTTTGACCACCATGCCTCTTTGATGGTTAGAAACTCGTTCTGCCTGTCACAACTTTTTTTTCATGGGATCTCATCAAGAAACAAACAAGTCATAATCCCACTTCATGCATCCCATATTAGAGACATCATTGAATATAATATACCATTCAGCATGTAGCTCTCTAAGCACCAAAACTAGCTTGAGAGACTTCAACATTTCCTCACTAAAATGATCTCTTGTCTTAGTAACCTAAGCCACTCTGAAACACTAAAACCTCTGTCCCTCTACTCAGTATCATGCAGACTTCTGAGAGATGATATCTGCTTGGCCTTCTGTGCTATGAATGACCCAGCATTCTTTTAACTCCTTCACCTAAATAGAACCAGTGGCAAAGAAAATACCCATTGTCCCAGTCGCCTTCAATAAAAATGGGTCTATATTATATTTTCGAAAGTTTCAAACATCGAACACCATATGGTCAACACCATTTGAGCGATGTTTGAAATTTCGAAAATATAATAAAAAAAAAATATATATATATATATATATATATATATATATATATATATATATATATATATATATATACATACTTACGTAAATGCTGTAGGCGGGGGGGCAAGCCCCCCACACCTCCGCTACTTAAATATTCCTACTCTGAGATTGCACTGCATTGAAGTAAAGGGAAAATATTCCCTACAGTGATTTCCATGTTATGTGCATGATGTTTCGACGTTTTGACCAATCGGGTTTGCTCAATACAAGTACAATTTTCGATCAAACGATAGGAACCCAATAAAAACATCACACCGAATGACATTTTCGATAAACAATTTTGCTAACCAACATTTATTAATTACAACTTACTCAGTATGATTGCTATTAATCACTGTATAACCACCGGGTAATGTTAACTAGGGCAGTATGACCTTCCTCATCCTGATACAGTAAGCAGCGTCCATACCTCCACTCGGTTACTTTATTTATGAAGCAGCATCCCACTCACTTCAATTACCATATATTGAATTAGCATTCAGTCAACAAAATCACACACCAGAGGGGGGAGAGAGAAGAGGGCACCTGCCCCCTCTTCTCTGCCCTACTCAAACTAACAGTCTACACTGTTCCACACACACAGGAGAGGGGTGGGTAGCAAGTTCATGCTCCACCTACATTTCCTCCTCAGTAACCTCATGTCCTCATAACCCTTTTCATCCTCCCACCCTCTCCTTTCCAACTTACTACTATTTCTCTTAACCACCACCTGAAGATGTCCCTGAGCAAACTGGTTTGTTACCAAACCTCATTTGTCCCAGCCCCCTTCAATAAAAACATCACACAGAATGACATTTGACAACCTTTATTAGATTTCCATAAACAACATTGTTAACAAGCATTTATTAATTACAACTTAAACAAAGTATGATTGATATTAATCACGGTAATGTAGCTTGGATAAGCTTTCTTCTCATCCTGATACAGTCAGCAGCATCCATACCTCCACTCTCTTACTTTACTTATGAAGCAGCGTCTCACTCACTTCATTACCATTTATTGAATTTCCATTCAGTCAAAATAATTAGCGTCCTTACCTCTACTCACTTATTTTACTTATGAAGCAGCATCCCATTACTCACTTCATTTAGCATTTATTGTATTACCATCCACCCAATAAGCAATGTCCTTACCTCCACTTGCTTAATTTACTTATTGAGCAGCATCCAACTGCCAGCTTTCCTTTCCCAACTCATTGAACAAAACATCCAACACCAGAGGGGGAACAGAAGAGGGCAAACCTGCCCCTCTTCTCCACCCACCAGCCTGACCAGGCTGTTCCCCCTCCCTCTTACCAAAGTTCCAACAACCAAATTGTCCTTGAAAAGGCATTAAGCCCAACATCATTCAGTGTACTCTAGCCTCTCTAATCAAACTGTATCTGTGTCCTCACCTCCCAAGGCTCTATGAAATAACTAGCCAAATTAGCCAATTACCTAAAATGCTGAAATTAAAACACTGATCCCACTCCACTGCTAAAGTGGACAACCACAACTTTGCCTAAACTCTATATATAACTAAACTGACCTCACCTAAGAACCCATAGAAGCTTCACAATGATTCCAAGTCAATTATCCGGCAAATGTACCACACAAACACTGAACTCAAAGCCACACCAAAGCAAATTCAAGAACAATGCCCACTATCATGTCTAACTGAAGCCCTGTTTTACTACCCCATAGACATAATACCATTGAAATTTCCTTTCCTTTCCAAAATCAATTTTAATAGCAATTCAACTACACACCAACTACCCAATGCAATGAGAAAACATTTAATGTCATCATAGCATATGCTGAGCAACAAAACCCTCTGACTTCAATATACCCATTACACAAGAAAAACACACCACCCGAACTGTAACCCAGTAACCTCCATTAACTACATCAACCCTCGCCACACAAGCTATCCCATCAATGGCCACTATCAGTCAATCCTCAACCTATTAAACCTACCCCAACCCTACTGCCAATGAAATCCCTAACCAGTATTAAGTTCACAGATCATTTTCACCTGTGTAAGTATACTACTCGCCGCTAACACCCTGGCCAACTGAACTGCCCTACCTTTCTTATGAACTCCCACCCAAAGACAAATGCAATACAAATGTAAACACTATGGCGATGCCCTACAATAAGCCATCCTTATAAAGGGAGCTCCAAATTTCTGCAACACCAGTTTAACGAAACTAGCAATGCCCTACCATAAACCCACCTTAAAGATACGCTAAACTCCAACAACAAGCCTGCACCATACCTTGCTTAAGGCTTTCCACTTCTGCTTGACCACAAAACCTCTGGTCATGCAGCATCCCTGTATACCTACCATACCCCTTAAAACTTACCTGCCTCTAGAAGTCATACATACCCTGAAATTGACTCTACCCCACCTGTTGTACACAGTACACTACCCATGAACACTTCCCACCCAGCTTCACTCTGCCCCAACATACATTTTCCTTACTCACCCCACTACCTCCTATCTGAAACAACACTGACATGCCTTTACGAGTACAAAGTAAGATTACCTATGAACTCATAGTGCCCCCTCCTGCAACAGGTACTCTCCAGAGCAACACAACAACACAGCAGAATACATCACCTTCAAAAAGCGCTTCCTGCAGCACACCGCCCTAACCAATGGGACATCCACACCGTGACAGCCCCCATCTCCATTCAAACCAATCTCCTTCAGGTCACCGACTGATGCCCCGTCCATAGACACCACCTGCAAAAGAAATGAAAATTGTAAATTCTTAGCAGACACAGCCAACATTTTTAATGATGATGTGAAGAGCTGACCTGGGCCTACCCTGCTCACCAAACTGCATGACCAGTACCCTGCCCACAGCCCCCATTCCTAAGAGACAGTATAACCCCTTGTGCTCTTTTCTTTGCAAAGTAAATACTACCAGTTAGTGGGAGGAAGAAACAGTTGCACCACCTTAACACCAAGTCATAACCAAGGACTCAGTGCAGCTATTGTACTTACTTAAAAGGTGTTATTTCTCACTTCATAAAACCAATATCACTATCTTGCAACCTACTTCCACTGTTTGCTTGGATATACAAACAATATGAACCATGCATAAATCCTCTGACACTATACATCCCAATTAACACAAAACAAATAACTTAATTAATAGAAATACAACTGTATTCATCAACAGATGGCTACCAAACTCTGGGTGCAAACTCTGGGCAAAGCCAGAAAATTGGGAGAGGGGTTGACAAAGCCAAAATGGGGACAGCCTGAATATATTGCTCCCCTAAACCTAGAAAGTCAGTAGAATAACAGCTGTGAACTCAAATAATCCACAAGTGTGGTCTCAACTTGGTCCGTGGCATCAATAAGATGAGATATGTGGCCCAGAGACTCCCCCATCTGTGGACTAGATTCCCTCTCCACCGTTAGAATACCACATAATCCCTTTCCAAGCAAAACCTGGTTAACTGGATGGGAAACAAAAAATACACCCTGGGGTTCCACCTGTATCCCAGCTGGACAGGGGCTTTAATCCCAAGCAACCCCCAAAATTATGCCTTACAACCCCTTCCTTAAAATTTGTAAACTAATGCAAGTACCACAGATAAGGCATAGCAGATAATGCACATTAATCCTGTAAAGATATACTAATGACTTAACTTTATCATCTCAGCAGAGTCAGTCATTTTACCTACCGACATCCCCCTCCTCCTTAAGTGTCAAAACTTAATAATAATAATAGTAATGACCAAAGTGACATATTTTAACTTGATTTCACCCAAACATTAGCTAAAGTATTCATAGGTTCATAGATTCATAGGTGGTAGTAGGCTAGTGGCCATGTAGCCTTTACAAGCCTAGCCCATAGTATTACCCTGGCATCGTGCCACCTGACCTTAGTTTCCAGTGCCTCTGTTGAGTAGAGCCACTGGAGTGATCCCTGGGGTGAATTTTCTATTTCCCATTCACTCATCAAGATTTCTCTTGAAGAGCCCTAGTGAGGTGCTCTGTTTGACATGTATGGGAAGTCTATTCCACAGCATGGGCAGTCTTGCGGTTATGAATCTGTCCCTCCAGCACGTTCTGTTGTTTGTGGTAATGAGGGTGAGGTCTCTGGAGCATGTGGTGCGGAGGGATTGGGATTTCTTTAGATGTAGCATTTCTAACAGTGATGGGTCAGACATGGCTTTGTAAGTCAAGCAGAGATCGCCTCTAAATAGGCAATATGAGACAGAGAATAGTTGGAGTTTTTTAAGTCTGTCCATGTAGGACAGGTGTTTAAAGTCTAGGATCCACTTTGTGAGGTACTTTTGTGGCCTCTCCAGTTGTTGCCGGTATCTAGTGAGGTACATGCCAAATGGGGCATTGTACTTGATGATTGGCCTAATGAGGGAAGAATAGAGGGAGACAATGACTTTCTTCCTGGATGCAAAACCCTTAGTAATGAGATGTGCTACATAGAAGAACTTTCTGACCACAGTGGCAGTATGGTGGTCAAAAGAGAGGCTGCTGTCGACTTGTGTTCCCAGATCTCTTATAAAGACTTCTGTGTTCAGTGGATTACCATCAATGTGGTAGTTCATGGGAACTGGGATATTCCCAAAGGGGATGAAGACACATTTTTTGGCATTGAGCTTCAGGCCATGCTTCTGACAACAGTCTTTGATCTCAGTCAGACCTTTCTGTAGGATGTCAACATCACTTGGGGAGTTAATAATGGCTCCCAACTTGCAATTGTCTGTGAACTCTGTCAGCCAGAGTCCCTTCATGTTGGCCTGGACTTCTGAGAAATAGATACCAAACAGGAGAGGACCCAGGACCAATCCCTGTGGGACTCCACTTGTGACTGGTTGGCAGTTTGGCTTGGAGTCAGCTACTTTCACACTGTGGGTTCTATCTGTGAGCCAGTTTGCAACCCACCTAGTGATACAGGGGTTGATGCCTAGCTTATTGAATTTTTCTATGATTCCTGAGTGGGGAATGGTATCAAAGGCCTTGGCCAGCTCAAGGTAGGCTGTATGAACCACCTTGCCTTCATGCACATCTCTGGCAACTGCTCAAAGAAGTCAACCAAGTTGAGCAGGCATGATCTACCCTTCACAAAACCAAACTGTGTGGGATCCAGAGTTTGAAGATTCCCTATATCCTTGTTTATTAGGTCCATGATGATGTGTTCCATAGCTTTGCATATCAGATTTGTCAGGCTAATGGGGCGATATTTCCCAGGGTCTGTAGTCACTCCTCCTTTGTGGAAAGGGATGACTATAGCAATGCGCCATTTGGTAGGGACAAAGCCTGAGGTGAGGCTGTTATTGAACAGGGCACACAGGTGAGGTGCCAGTTCACTCTGTAATTCAAGAAGAACATAGCCAGGGATATTGTCAGGTCCCACAGAAGCTGTATTCTTGGCCTTGGACAGTGCTGTTTTAACCTGTGCAGCAGTAATACTGGGTGCCTGGCAATCTACTGGTAATGTCATTGGTCCTTTGGGGGGAGAGAGGAGTAAAGTTGGCACTGAATCTGTCAGCAAGTATATTGGCAATATTTGTTGGCTCAGTATAAGAGGTACCATTGTGCAGTAGCTCAGAGAAAATCTGGGTACTGACGTGAAGGTTCTTTGCATAACTATAGAAGGCCTTGTGGTTGTCTTTACTATCTGCTGCTATTCTGTTTTCATAGCTAGCTTTAGAGGATTTGATGAGGGACCTCAACTTTTTGTTAAGCCTGATAAGGGAGTTTTTCCAGTCTTGGGACTTCACCTTATTCCACATCAGTTTACTCCTTCTGTTGTAGAGTATGTTTATGGCAGTGGACCACCAGATTGGCTTCCTTTTTTTGGAGGAGAGCGTCTTGGTTCTTTTGGGTATGGCAAGATCCATGCATTTGTGTACGTGTTCATACAGTGCATTGGTGTATGATTCGGTGGTCATGCAACTATTCTCCATTTGCAAGGGTGCTGTGAAGTGAGCCACCTCTGTTCTTAGAAGCCCAAAATTAGCTTTGGAGAAGTTTTTCATGGTGGTCACCTTTGCGGGGGGGGGGGGGGTGGATTTCCAAGGTGATTAGTTTGTGGTCAGATCAAAACAGGGAGGAGTTGACTACTGGTTTAGAGCAATGGTCGCACATGTTAGTAATGACCAGGTCAAGAATGTTGCTACCTCTTCTGGGAGTAAGAACGAGCTGGTCCAGGGCATTGGAATTAATGAATTCCAGGAAACGTTGGGCAAGTGTATTGGTACATGAGTAGTTTTCCCAGTTAATGGAGGGGTAGTTGAATTTGTCCAGTATGAGAGTGTTTGGTTGGACCCTAATATTATCCAGGGTGCTGAGGAACATGGAGTGAGTGTCTTGGGACATGGTTGGAGAGCTATTACAGGTTACGACCTTAAATGCTGTCTTACACAATGTTAGCTGCACCTGAAGTATCTCTGATGCATTATGTTGAGCTACCAGTCTGGAGGTGTGTGCATCCTTTACAAATATGGAAACACCACCGCCTTTGGAGCTTTGGTCCAAGTTCTGGGGCCGAAAGGTGTGGAATGAGTTATAGCCTCGTAGTGCAGGGGTGCTTTCTGCTGCCTTGAACCAGGTGTCTGTTACAGCAGAAATGCCGATGTTCTCCATTTTAATGAGTGCTTCGAGCGAATGCATTTTGAGATTTAAACTTCTAGCATTGACAGCATGACCCTCAGATTGCATTTGTTTGTAGCTGTTAAGGTGGTAATTTGGTCTTTGGAACACCACATAAAAAAGGCACTATAGGAGTGGCAAGAGCCTTGGCCAGTATCTGGAAGCCCAGGGGTAACAGATGCAGGCCATCTCTGGCAAAGCATTGAGGTCTGTCAATCATGTCATCTCAGGCAGACAGATACTGGATCTCCTGAGAATGACACCAGAAACATACCCAATTATTGAAATCTATCATTTTCTGCTTGTACTGTTTTATCATTCTGGGTGATGGTAGTATGCTGCTAAAGGATAGGATCATACCCGCCTGAGCTACATAATCCGAGAGCTCCTCCATGTCTCTTTTCATGTAGTTCAGGGAGGTATGTCTCAGGTCATTTACACCTACATGTGCAATAACAGAGTCATATTTGTACCTGTTGTTGTGGGACCTGAGTGTGTGCATTATCTGGTGGATCCTGGCACTTGACAGGTAACTGACAGTTACTTTCTCCTTATTCAGCCTAATGAGTTGGACATCAGTGTGCCTCACTATCGAGTCACCTGTGACTAGTGTGCTGGTTATGCTGTTTTGCCTTAGGGGCTTTGGTTGAGTGGCACATTGTTTAGGAGAGTTATGTGTCTTGTGACTAGTGTTGTGTTTTGGTAGTTGAGTGCATTTCTGCCTTGGAGGTCTCTGCTGCTTGGGTAGATTTTTATTGAGAACCTTCATGAAGGTGTGTGTGTGGTTTGTGTTTTTATGTGAAGGCAGTGCTGGTGTGTGTTCTGGAGGGTATGTGTTCCATGTGGTGTGGTGACCAGCTATTTTGGTCTTGGCTTCCAATTTGGATATATAAATGCATCTCTTGCAAGTCTGACTGTTGGGGGGGTAAGAGGAGAGGCTTGTCGGTGTACATGAGGCAGTTGCTACATTGCCTCAGGATGCCCAAGTTCACCAGGTTAATAGGAGAAAGCACTGTGAACTGACCTTTAGATATGCCTGGAGTGGTAAGCATTAATAATAAGTACTGGAGCTGTTTTCTTGTAGAACGTTTAGTGGTGGTAGCACTTTTGTGTGCTACAATATTTCAATAATGCAAGAAGTCAGGTATGGTAAAGTGTTAGACTAATAAGCTAGTAAAAGTGCAGGAGAGGAGAGAACTAGCAGATCTAAGGTAAAAATTGAAGAGCAGACTTTAGCACCTCTCAGAAGCTTACAAACAGTCCTGTATACAACAAATATGTATCTGGACTAGACTAGCTACAGGAAAGGTGGGAAAAGCACAAACGTAGGCTTTTAGACCAGAAAGTTGAAGGAGGTGGAAAAAAATTGCCCAAACGGCCAATAAACTACAATTTTTGGGCCAGAAACTGCGTCTCTTGCGGTAGATAAGCTACCTAGTGCTTACCACTCCCACTGACAAGCTAGAAGGCTTCCTTCTTACACAGAGAGGCTTGGGGGGCTCAGAAGCTTACAAACAGCCTTGGATAAAGAAAATCTATATCTGGACTAGACTAGTTACAGGAAAGGTGGGAAACAAGCACAAATGCAGGCTTTTAAACCAGAAAGTTGAAGAAGATGGAAAAAAGTGCTCAAACGGCCAATAAACTACAATTTCTGGTCCATAAACCACTCCTCTTGTGGTAGATAGGCTACCTAGTGCTTACCACTCCCACTGATAAGCTAGAAGGCTTCCCTCAACACAGAAAGGCATGCAGGGTTCAGAAGCTTACATGCAGTCCTAGATACAGCAAATCTGTATCTGGACTAGACTAGTTACAGGAAAGGCGAAAAAGCGCAAATGCGGACTTTTAGACCAGAAAGTTGAAGGAGATGGAAAAAACTGCCCAAACGGCCAATACACTACAATTTCTGGGCCAGAAATCACTCTCCTTGTGGTAGATAGGTTACCTAGTGCTAACTCTCCCACTGACAAGTTAGAAGGCTTCCCTCCAACACAGAGAGGCTTGGGGGGATCAAAAGCTTACAAACAGTCTTGGATACAGCAAATCTGTATCTGGACTAGACTAGTTATAGGAAAGGTGGGAAACAAGTGCAAATGCAGGCTTTTAGCCAGAAAGTTGAAGGAAATGGAAAAAAGTGCTCAAACAACCAATAAACTACAATTTCTGAGCTAGAAACCACTCCTCTTGTGGTAGATAGGTTACCTAGTGCTTACCACTCCCACTGATAAGTTAGAAGGCTTCCCTCAACACATAATGGCTTGGGGGGCTCAGAAGCTTACAAACAGTCCTGGATACAGCAAAACTATATCTGGACTAGACTAGCTACAAAAAAGGCTGGAAACAAACTTAGAATTATTTTTTTTGTTACAGAAAAGCAGCTAAAACAGCACTAAAAACAATTCAAAGTGCAGTGCATGCTAGCACACTTGAGTGTGTAGAAATATTAAAGCAATTTATTCAAACTGTATTCTGAACTGAATTCATCAGTTGTTTAATTCACTCTGAACAGTTAAAAATTGCCAAAAATATACTTATCAGCTGAGAAGAACACTCAGTCAGAACACAAAGCAAAGTGGAAATGGAGAAAGGAGAAACAGAAGATAATGCATGGTTAAGAGCCTAAGTGGGTTGGTCTACTCAAATGTTCTCTCTGTATTAGATAGAATGAGCTAATGCCACTAGACTGGGAAAGAGCTGGGATAGAGCTGAACAGATGGAACTAGTAGGTGTGTCTGAAATCAAAATATGATCACACTGTACTCGGTTAAGTGAGCAAATGAAATGGACCCAGGAGGAGTGTTCAAACACAAATTTACAGGAGGGGTGGGCAATTCCAAAGCCACCAAGATTAATACCACAACAAGAAAAGGAACGGAGGGCATGAAACTGCAGAGAGACAGAGAGATCACAGTGAAGCAAATAAATAAACAGAAAAATAAAATACAGTACTATCTTTAACACGATATTCAATGAAACAAATAAATAAATAGAAAAATAAAATGTAGTACTATCTTTTAACAGTGCAAGTTTGTACTTATCTCAGCTTGTAATATAGTTGATGTAAATATATAGCAGATAAGCAAACAGCTAAAATATTCAGCTATTCAGCAGAAATAAATTCACAGATACGTGACTAAGATTTCATAAGCACAGACAAACCCTCTAGGCTAAGAGTTCTACACCAAATATCAATTAAGTGAGAACAATAACCCCCACTTACTGCAGATAGACAGATAGATCACAATATTCAGTGAAGCAAATAAATAAACAGAAAAATAAAATGGAGTACCATCTTTAACACGATATTCAATGAAAGAAAGAAATAAACAGAAAAATAAAATGCAGTATTATCTTTTAACACTGCAAGTTTGTATTTATCTCGGCTTGTAATACATTTGATGTTGGTATATAGCAGATAAGCAAACAGCTCAAATATTCAGCTATTCAGCAGAAATAAATTCACAGATAAGTGACTAAGACTTATAAGCACAGAGAAACCCTCTAGGCTAAGAGTTCAACATCGAATATCAATGAATTCACACACTCACTCCTGCACACTAGTCCTGCAGAGCTGATTACACTGTTAAAATGACCAGTTAAGAGCTTAAGGTACTTGCACCTTCATATAACCTCCCCCCATGCCCACCAGCAATTATACACGCATTGTTGATGAACACTCCCTATTGATATGAAGAAGTAAGTTGCATGTACTTCATTGGCAAATCTGAATGAACTGCTTCAAATTTAAAGTTCACTAGTGTCATACCATTAAAATCTAGCCAGTTGTAGAACAATTTAAAAAGAAATTATTTATACAAGCACAAGAAATATTAGCTTGATATATGCAACAGTAAAAGCCATCTGAATAATTCTGCATTAATTAGAATATAAATTATTACCAATGCAGAAGATGCTACTGGCAAACAACCTTGCATTCCAGCGCTTGCAGACCACATTCTTTTTATTTTTGACTTCCGTATGTTTCCCTGTCATCAAAATACCTGTCTCTTCTGACATCACTGAGTGCAGGTCTGACCCCCCGTGAATGGCTAATACTGTGCTGTTGCATCATGCACCTCCAGAGTCATCAGAGATGGATAGTGGGCAAATGGTAATGAATCAGGTCTCCACCAGCCTTAACACTATCCCATCACTTGGCTGCCTCTCCCGAATTATCATAACACCATATAATTGAACCCTGATTCTGTGACACCTGAAAAATTGAGCCCAAAACATTTTCTTCCTTTATTTATTTATTTATTTATTTATTTATTTATTTATTTATTTTTATTTATTTTTTTTATAATAACAGTGATGTTGATATTTCCTGATTGGTAACCTATCAACAGCCCTTATCTATGGCATCCCTACTTGAAGGATTCATAATGAAAACGTAAGGTGGACCAACAGCTACCAAACTACTCTAAAGTGATAACTGGTAAACTCACTCTAGAGCTCCTAATAAAGGAACAATATAAGCACACGTAGCATATAAGATGTAAAGTCTGTCGACTTTAATGAATTGTATAATAAACGTTTTTGGCCCAGACACTAGTCTGACTGGATCCAGTTTAACTTTGGTCAGGCTCACCTCCCTCAGCAACCCCATCCATGCGCGGACTGCACCCTTACAACAGGGAAGCCTCACACCAACCTAAAGCCCACAAAATAAATTTACCACCAATGCATGCATTTCATAAGACAACAGACCAAACACAAGTGCAAAATCCAAAAGTCCTGTGAAACTCTGCACAGCAAACAGGCATGCAGCTCAATCCCACACCCACTACACCTAAATCCTCCTTCAACAGACAAACAGGATTTCCCAGTGAACCGTGATCCTCTCTACATGAAACAACTCCTCAGAAGCAAAACCCAGAAAGAGCAAATCCCACTGCGGGCCAAAACTCACTCTGTATGAAACAACCACAAAAGCAAAGCCTAGAGGAAGCAAATCCCACTTTGGGTCAAGACTTCCACCACAAAAACACTTTTGCGTCCCTGCACAGACACTCCAGGCCTCAGCATAACCAGCCCCAACATGGATTTGGCATACCCATTCATTACATACGGCCAATCACCGATTAAGAACAAAGAAGTTCCAACATGTCTTTTACATAACCAAAGTAAGAATGAGGCAGATGGTAAAAGACTGGGTTAGTGCAATAAAATAGAATAATTCACTGCAAAGTGAATTACCAGTGATTTCCAGAAAAGAATGGATCCAAAATACGGGCAAAACTCTGGAGATTCTACCACACTGGACAGTTGGGAGACATGGAAAAGAAAGCCCCAGCTGTCTCTGCCAAGCTACTGTATAAAAGACCTGTCAACACAGCAACCAGCTACAAACCCCACCATAAAACCGTTATGCAAATACAATACAACACCCAAGTGTAGCTGTTTCCCTTTAAACCTGAGGGGAAAAAAAATTACCTATGTCCTTCAGTGGTTATACTGCAAACTGGACATGCAGTCAGCTACCAAATGTCTGCTGAACTCCTCTAAGATGGTTATAGAATGACAAACAGAGGCCTCCATCGCATGAGTGCAAAAAACTTACCACTCTCCATACATAACTGAACCACAACCACTTCGCAAACACGACCTTCTGCAGTTGATTTATATTTCATTGGAAACCAAGACTGAAAGTATCGCATGCCCTATTCCACAATGCCACCTCTCCCCAAAGACCAAGGATGCAGTAGGCATGCACAACAAGACTGGCAGCTCCTAAAAACCCCAGAGAATAACCACTCAACTGAAAACAGAGCCAACCAAGTCCCACAGCCCGAGAAAACTCGCCACAGACTTACAGCTCAGGTGAAAACTGAGCACCCCAATGGACCACAAGGACCAAGCAACCAGCCCCACCATTAAATCATCCAAAGAAACCCTCCACAATAAACCATATGTGGTTCAACTGTGAACCATCGAACAAACCAATAGGACTTGTAATGAAAGCCAAGGAATTATTAAAATGTGGCCTAAATAATCCTAACCAGCAACTACTTTGCTGAGAGAAACCGCAAAGCAGAAGGGGAAGGGAGCTACCAAAACTACCACTCATATTGAAATATTACCAAAATCAAAACATCTGCACTGCTCTAACAATACGTTCCTTTCCCTGTTTTTTTTTTTTTTTTTGTAGTAAAAAACTACCACACTACCTACTCCATCCCTTGCATTGTACCACACTTGCCCACAAATCATCTAACTACAGACCCCCCCAAAAAAAACGTTCTTGCTACTACATAGTACTCACCTTTTCCTCACAGAGAGTTATTAAACCAAGGCCTACCTGAACGTCAGGAGCACCTACAGGTCATCATGGACATAAACCTGCACTATACAAGTTCATGTCAAAATGTGACTCCTAACCCAGCTACACTTGCATAATCCACTTAAACCCCTCCCTACCATTACCTCATTTCCTCGCAGCAAACCTTCATGTCCATACAACCCTTTCATCCCCCCCACCCGTTTAATTCCCATTATTATTTCTCCTAACCACCACCTGAAGATGTCCCTGGACAAATTGGTTTGTTACCAAACCTCATTTCTAGAGACCTAAACCTACACTATCACATCAGCAACACCAAATTGCATGACAGACACTTAACTCAAACTATACTCTGTTTCTGTAATCAGCTGCCCTTACCTATTAAGCAGACTAATTTCCCAGCAACCTTTAAAACCAGACTGAATGACTGGATGGGTTATCACAAACTATCACTTTAAATGTGCGGAGAAAGTAAAGTTAATAGGGTGCATTGTTAATTTCCCACAATTGTGGGTGATGTAGCTGGGTTTCGAAAAAATCTCATTTGACCATTAGCTTTGTGAAAACCTATGAAACTTCCAAATATTATATTAAAAGTGAATTTTGGGAATGAGCATCTGACAAAAGTATGCACCTAAGAGGTTTTCCTTTGAATGGCAAAATTCCACCATAGACAATGAAGAAACCCAGACAGGTTTCTTATATTATTCTAATTAATTTCATCTTCTTTTCATGATATATTCAATGTATTTTTTTTCCTGCAAAGTGCACATACTACTGACCATAAGGATCTGATATGATCATGCAGTGCAAATAAGTCTGTGATTTCCATTGACAACAAATGAAACATATTAAAAGACTTAGAATGCCTACATTCTTCAGTGACTGATGTACACCACGTTTACAGGTTGAATGTATTTCTGCATTGTTTTAGCATTTGCAATGGATCTTGAAGTTGCCAAGGATACTTTTGATATTTGTTCTCATAATGTTAAAGCTGCTGTAGAATGTTGCAGAAGAAGTTCCACTTATGTACTGTTGAAAGATTGTATCAGAAAACATTTTAAAAATATGTTTTACTGAACTATAATAAGACAACAGACTGGAATACTCTTTTTCACGTTTTGCTTAATGAATCCTTTGAAAGGTTTTCTATAACATCAGTTTTTTTTTCATAAGGTCATGTGTTTGCTACTAATCCTAAATGCCTTGTAAAGGCAGTGGTCTGTTCTGTTTTCATTAGTATTATGGTATTAGAGACTGCCACTTCTGGCAAACCAAACCATTTTTTCCAGAAACAGCTGCATGGTCTGTTACATAAATTTAAAATGACTTTCTTTGAAGTACTCTTGTAATAATATAGCAAATCAAAATATTAAAATCTAAACCGTTTAAGTGACTTTCTCATTCTACAAAAAAAAAAAAAAAAAAAAAAAGAAAAAGAAAGAAAAATACAGAACGTTTCCCTTTGTACATGTAAAATGAGATTTAACCAGGGACATCAGGGCTTTATAGCAATCAGCTTCCCAGCATGTTCTACATTCTTTAGCAAAATGTTTGGCATTATAATTTTAAATAGCGCAGAACAATGATAACAATTTCTTTACAGGGAACTTATCTCCCTTAAGCTTTCTTTACTGAAGAAATATTTTTTTTTATTTAAAGATGCTGTTCCTACAGTATCTGCCAAAACCAGAATGTACTAAAAATATGGATAGTATTCATATTACCTTGTTTCCTACTTGTGTAACGGTTATCCATGGAGAGTACCATTACACCCATATGCAAATTCACCAAGTACAGGTTATTCTCACTAAGTAATAAACATGCAACTTGTGACAAAAGAGTAAAGTAGCTAAAGTTAATCCTTAGGTATGTGTGAAGTACTGCAGGGAAATGTTAGGGTTCACATGGTTTCATATGTTCCTGGATATTGTGGACAAACATGGCTGAGTACAACTACACTTGAAGTAGTTAAGACAATCCATGGACAGTGCAGCCATTATTAGTATTACCATTTACAAAATATAAAGGGGTTTTATATGTTTTATATATGGGTATGTTTATGAGGACACACTGTTGTTTTCTTTAAAAATTAGAAAGGAAAAGTTAGAAAAGGCTGAAAGAAGGAAGCTATAACAAATAGGGAAACACAGATGGAAAACCTCAAGAAGGTTGTGATGCAGGAGTTGGGAGAAGAGGGGTACTTTGTTTTTGGTGGGGACAGACACCTCTATTTTTTCAAATAAGTATTATATAAGAGGGTAGTCAGAGTGGGAAGAAGGTAAGAGGATGAAGGAAACAACATTAATGAAAGAGGTGGTTGAAGAGTATTTCAGATCAGGCAGAACCCCTGGTCCACAGGACCTCAAATGTTTCCACTGGCTGATGGTGCTGCATTGAAGGACCCCAGTGTTGAGGGGGTAGGGGCCTGTGATGATGTGATTGTATGGCAATGAATAAGACAGCAAGACTTCAACCAGCTGATGAGCATCTTGGACTGGCTGAAGGCATCTATCCACTATCTGGTCTACCACATCTTCAACCATGTCATGAAGCCCATGGTCAGTGAGCCTTTCCTAGGCTGTACAATGCCAGGGTGTTTACAGGACTGGTGTCACCAGAGCACCCTGTGAGGATGTCCCTGGACAGGCAGAGGATGAACACTCCCTGACCTGGGATGAACGCAGTTGAGGTGCTGCTAAGGATTCTGGGCATAAAGCAAGAAAATAAAGAATGGCAAAGTAATGAATAATTAAAAAAGAAAAAAGAGAGAGAGAGTAGAGAGACAAACAAGAAACAGAAACAATAATTGGGCTTATAAAGTAATACATCAGTGTAATCTTTATTAACAGTTGTTTTATTTTTATTAAAACTTTATTCAAATAAAGGAAAACTCTGGGAAGTGGTTCTGGGAAAATGAGAACAATCAATATATTGCTATAAAGTGGTGATGATTTTCACATTTGCAGTCTAGGGATACCAATGACATATGCTGGTGTAATGCAAGAAATGGTAATACACTTGACATTTCTGGCTCTTGCAGATTGCGCCACAGTAATTTATCACTGTGTATGAATTACTTCTGCATGTATCATTGCAAAATAAGTTATTAATGTAAGTAATTATTTATTTTTGCATACTTATGAAAACCTCCAGTTAGAAGTAAGTCTACTGATTTCTTCTTCTCAATTGTAGTTTATCTTTCTTTAGCTTCATATAGAACACATGAAGGATGGTCGTCAGATGTATGTTTTATAATGTTTATCACATAATTATTTGTTTAATATTCCAAAATGCACTTACATTATTGTTGCAGTTGCTTAAGATGTTTGCATACTTCTGCACACAAATATATTGATTTTGGTTGTATGCGTCCATTTATTATGCTGGATAGCAGCAAAGCACAGACATTCATAGTATGATTGTAACTAATTTATCTGTGCTACTCAGTATGTCTTCTGCAATGCAAGTTGAACTACTAGGGCTGCATGGCTTCCTTCCATTTCTCACATTCTATGCCTCTGCACAGTGTCTCTTTGGGGAATGGGTACTTTATGCAACTGTTTTTACAATTCCTTTGTATTTTCTCTTTTCTACTATGCCTTACATGCTGTACTTGCGATTTTAAGTAGTATCTAAGCAAACAGTTTTAGCTTCCCCTCATAGAGATAAAAGCTGTATACAAATTATCACATCCTTCCAGTTTCAGCTTTTATGAAACCAAACTTATTTACTTTTGCATAACACATACATGAGAAGCATTTTTGTGTGTGAAATTCACATGATACTCTAACCCCCATGCACTCTTCAAACCGCACCCTTAATAGGATGTGGTAGTTAACTGGGTTGAGCCTTCTTGCATGTGCAGATACCTTACATAATTATCATATTAATAAATAGTTTGC
Organism: Protopterus annectens; assembly: GCF_019279795.1. Taxonomy (NCBI): domain Eukaryota; kingdom Metazoa; phylum Chordata; order Ceratodontiformes; family Protopteridae; genus Protopterus; species Protopterus annectens. The sequence goes on along the minus strand of NC_056725.1, from coordinate 1,979,675,400 downwards.
TGCCTGCGCAAACCAAATCATATTTTTGTGTAAATTGCAAACACTTGCCCAACATGCCCTTGTCTACACTGCAGTCTGATCCCAGACTTGGTATATATAGTTAGGGTGAGTGTGGGTGGCAAAGCCCCCACATTGGGAGGGTATGGCAGCCCCATATCTAGGCGGGATTTATTTACTATGTTGTATGTTTCATTGAAGTTTGGGCAAGTGTTTACTTCCATTGGAAAAATTTGCCAATCTGGTATTTCATTTTCATGATTTTCATCTTGCAAAAACAAAATTTAATGATATGGCCATTCGAGTGTTAGAAATATATATATATATATATATATATATATATATATATATATATATATATATATATATATATATATATATATATATATATATATATATATATGTATATATATATCTATATATATATATATATATATATATATATATATATATATATATATATATGCATATACACATATATGAAAAAATATTTCAAAGTATAGTCATACAGATTTACATTTTTTACAGAGATGTATTGTTGCATGCTTACATATATTTCCTTTTTCATACCTATACATTTGTACTTATACACAAAAGCATGTTAGCACATAAATGTAATGTGATGACCCACCACTGGACCAGTAATGAAGGAGTCTCAATCCACACCACTGGCTACAGTGGGGGATGTTCACTGAGAGGATGACTGGTACACACACACTATTTCCAGATGCAGCTCTTTGCATCAAGTGCAATTTCCCTTAAGAGCACACAGAGACCACAGTCATTCGGGAGCTGGTTTCGCTGTCTTTCTCCAGATCCCCAATAAGACTCCCCACTGGCACAGCTATAGAGTTGAGATCTCAGTGTGACCAAGCCAAGAACTCCAGCACCCTCTCGGTCCAATCAGTGCTTCATGTCCCTGCCCAAGTAGTTGTGCATGGTTCTTGTCAGGTCCAAGACTGAATACAGAATGCTCTGTCTCACTAAGAGACTTCTCAAATTAATATCTAAAATATTACTGCTGGGATAGCTTGCAGAGTGACATCATTTCTTGTCCATCTGACTTTTAGTCCCCAGGCCAAAACAACCATTGATGAAGCTGGCAGTATTTAGCATCTACCTGTAAAAATATACAAACAAGGGCTTCTCCTCAGATCTCTGGCAGATGCTGGAAGTCATAAAACTTGCATTCCTTCATGCTTTCAAGACCTTTAATTATTTCACCCTAAAGACAATACAGAAAGTTTCCTAGTACAGGCATTGTGTCTCTTGATGCATAGAAAACAAAGATACTATATTTTATGGCCTAGACATAAAGGAATTTAATTTCAGTCGTTTTTCTAAAATTTACTATACTGAAGATAACCTCCTGTATCCCAGTTTACATTGTTAAAATATATACGTACATTTAAACAGTTACAATAGTGCATGTGCATTTCTGTTCTTTTCCAGTAGGGCACACTGTGGTACATTTCAAACAGCACTTTGCAAATACCTTTTCAACACACACATCTACACAAGCATTTGATATACACATGACATACAGTTCAAATACATTTTTAACACAATCATCTTGTATAAATTAGTTTTATATTTACCAGTGACATAATTATTTACAAAATTCCAGCTAGATGGGCTGGCATTATCTTCTTTCATCACACTTGCCATATTTTGAAATGGATGCATTTTTGTTTACATTTATGTTGATGCTTACTCATACCCTTGTTTTACATATACAGTTATCTTTGCACTTATGCATACATATCTTCATATATGCTTATGCTTACCCATAGCTTTGCTTCATGTATAGATTCATATTCACTTATGTAAACATATCTTCATATATGCTTATGCTTGCTCATACTCTTGTATTACATATAGATGCATTACATATATATGCATATTTACACTTAACGCATACATATCTTAATGATTTTTTCTGCAGATAAGCAAAATTTCTATGCCAATTGTTTTTAAACTATTTTTGATAAGATTAAGACAAAAAGGAAAAATGTTTAGTATAGAAATCTGGTCTTCTCGCTATCATCTGGTCCACCCACTCAGCCAGCTGGTCAGGCCTATGCTTTTGTAGGTCATCTTGCCTGCAGTGCCAATGGAGGCCAGAGGGAGTGATCTCTGTCAGTGATGACTGGTGCTAACTTAACTATTGCCAGATGCCGGTGTTTTTTGTTTTTTTTTTAGTCCAATCCATGTATGCAGGACTTGATTTTCTACTAGTATGACTATCTAAGAAAGCAGACCATAATTTTGTGCCTTCACAGGTGTCTCCATTTCTGAAAGTGCCAGTACCAGAATGAGGAATATATGTATCGGGCTGTAGTTCACAGGTATGGCACCACAGTATCTGGTGTGCAATATAACCTTAACTAAATCCATTTAGCAAGTAAGGGCATTAGACATGGCACTACTATTACTGGCGAGGCTGGTTTTACCAAGTACTTTGTCACATATACTTTTTTTTTAAAGTAATACATTTACATTTTATTTCCAAGGTGAATTAAGTTGCTTGAAACTAAATCTGCTTCTGTACTTTACTGTTGTTAATCTTTATTTGAACAATAAACCTGATTATTATTATTATGCATTAATCATTTCTTTCTGCATTCATTTTGCAGTATTGCATTATTATAAATTCTTTTTCTTTTTTCTTTTCTGTATAAAGAGATATTCCTGTGTATGTTATAACAAACTTATATAATGTACTGAGCCAATTGCGGTGATGCAGTATGGCACACTATGCAAAATGGCCATGGATTATGCTTCATGCTTAAGTAGACCCAACTGCATTCAACTCCATTTTCCCTTTTCTAATCATAGGGACATTAGAGAATTACTAGGGTTGTTTGTGTGTTCCTGCAGACTCCTGGGAACTGCTAGGGACTGCTGCAGACACTGCAACTTCCTGCAGCACTTTCTCATGCATGGAATGACTGGTTACACCAATCTGTTGTATAACACACTTATGTATTACTATGATTCAAAGGCCCTAATTCCAAAAGACTTGCTTTCATTGTAAGTGGCCACTTACACTCAGAGCAAGCTGACAGCAAGTGTATTTTGGAATCTGGTCCCCACGGTAAGCCTGCTTATAGATACGTCAGCCAGAAGGCACTCGAGAAGAACAAGAGGCTCGACTCTTAGTTGTGCTTCAAACACTTTAATGTGACTCACAGCACTCCAAAACACGTATCACACATAAACGCCAATTACAAAACACAGTGTGTTTTCATTTTGTATAACTTCTTCTGATGTGTAACAAAATACATGCATGGTTCCACCCTGTTTATAGATACGCCTTGCACCAAAGTAAGTCATTTACACTGAGAACAAGTCTTTTGAAATCAGGACAGACTTACATCGAAAGCAACTCTTTTGGAAAATGACCAGTAAAGATAAGCATAAAAAACTAATTTGCATGCAATATGCATAAATGGCCCTGAATTTATACAAAAAGTTCCTGACCGTCATATTAACTTGTGATCAGTCAAGATAGGTGGCATTTGGTTTAGGAAACCGCAAACTTTTCAAGTACGGAACAGATATAAAAAAAAGGGTGGAAGATATTAGCAAGTGGTTCATTACAATATTAGATTGCAACTTTTTCTGCATGTCCTCCCTATGTTCGTGTGGGTTTCCTACTGGTGCTCTGGTTTTCTCCCATATTCCAAAAGCATGCAGTAGGTGGATTGAACTCTAAATTGGCTATATGTGTGAGAGTGCATGTGAATGTATGTTGTGAGAGAACTGCTGCAGTAGGGCTAGCCACCAGATGGTGTAAACCTCGGCTCTAGATGATTGTCACTGTTAAAATGACACCCATGTGCAAGAAAATGGGAAAAAAGAGGTTGTGCAGGGATGGATTCATCTGATAGGCAAATGCGGATAATTCATGTCAATACTGATCATGAGTGTCACTTATGAATGGAAATTTAATTGAACAGAACTGGAAATGTTTATTGAAGAAGTCATAACGGCAGTATGAAAGACATTTGGAAATTCATATTTGGGGCATTTAATGATTATGCTACACATAATTATGTACATAATTTAAAGTGATTCTAATGTAATATACTGCATTTTCAGAAATGTCATTGCTTTGTCAAGATACATGCAGCTATACTGAGAGATTTCTGTCTGCCCATAATGACAAATATTAGCATGAATACAGGAAAGTTATTTTTTAAACATCTTTATTGAATTATCACTTCTGACATAGGCAAATTTACATTTTTGTAAAAGTAATCAAACTGTGTTGATAAGTTCATGTTTACAAATATTAGGCTTCACATATATTGCTATACATTATATAACCTAAGCAACAATACATAAATTATTCTATTCCTGCCCTTTTTAAAACAAGAAACATCTTTATTAAACCATCACCTACAATATAGGATAATACGTGTTTACTGAAAGAAGAAACAGGTACAGCATAGACAATAATACATTTATATAAATGAAAACAAACCACACCAACACAATCCTAGTTGCAAGCATTTTACATCACAGACCATACAGACACACTCCCAGTTGCAAACATTATACATCACTTATAAGCTACCCAATCATTTCAGTCAAACATTACATACCTCATTTAAGTCCTGCCTTCTTTTAAAGCTCATTCCTCCCCTGTATGTATTGTTCCCACAATTCCCATTTTCCTTATGTAATTTGTTCCTACCCTTTCTAAAGAGCTCAATTCCAGTTGTTTTATCTCTGTTACTATATTCACTACTTCTAGTATAGTTGGTGTAGATTATGATTTGCATTTTCTAGTAAATGATTTTTGACAGCCACTGTAATTATGCACCGAAAGGCCTTACCATGTATAGCATCCGATTCTGTATCATAGTTCAGAAAAAACATCTCCCTCATCACTCTAATCTGCCCACCCAGCATCTCTGACAGTGCATCCCACAGGGAATCCTTAAAGACCACCAACTCACTGCACTCCCAGAAAATATATTCCCAATTATCTCCAACATTTGCTGTATACCTGAGGAAAAATTCTCTACATGGGGTATAAAAATATCTCTCTAAACATTACCAAGCAGAAATCCTAAATCTAGATTTTTGTTGCATACTTTGGAGACATATATATATATATATATATATATATATATATATATATATATATATATATATATATATATATGTGTGTGTGTGTGTGTGTATATATATATATATAGATATATATATATATATAGATATATATATATATATATATATATATATATATATATATATATATATACATATATATCCTTCCATTATGTGTTAGGGGTAAGAGAGAACTCTTTTACCAAAGTGCTTGCAATACTATTTTGAATGTGTTGGAGGTGCTGCACAGATTATTGTAACACATAATTAAGTTGCTGGATTGGGCTTTTGCAAGTGTGTGTATGCGTGTGTGTCTATATATATATATATATATATATATATATATATATATATATATAGATATATATGGGTCCCCTACACATGGTCAACATTTCGGAATGCCGAAGACCATATGACAGAGACCATATGATCAACATTCGAAATGTTGACCATGCAATAAAAAAAACCCACAAAAACAACTTACCTTCACACTGCTAGTGGGGGGGGGGGGCGTTCCACACCCCCTGTAACTTAAATGTACCAACTACGAGATTGCACTACAGTGCGGAAGGTGGAAATCTTTCCATTCTGCACTGTTTGCAGATGCCGGTTTCCCATGGTCGACATTTTGAATGTCGATCTTATGGTCTTGGCCATATGGTCTTTGACATTCTGTAATGTCAACATTGTATAGGGGACCCATATATATATTTATATATATATATATATATATATATATATATATATATATATATATATATATATATATATATATATATATATATATATATATATATATATATATATATATGTATAGATTTAGGTATGGTTATTGAGTCACCAAACCTGTTTTTTCTCTCACATCTCTGATTTATTTGTGAGGAAAGCAGGCATGCATTGATCTGTCCTTTTGGGATGATGACTGCATCAAAAGTTTAGATCTATGACTTTGGCATGTTGTTTTAGGTATATCAGTAATACAGTAGCATGTATCCAGATGTAGAAATGACATTTTTTGCCATGGAAGAACCACATTTTCATAGCAGCCCTTAGGACATACAACAAATTCCTTATTGAACAATGGGGACCCAAACAAGTTGAGAGGACCAAGGCCTGGAACTAAGTGATTATGGATATAAATGCTGTTGGTGGAAGAAATCACACATTAACACAGTGCAATAATATGGCAAGGTTGTGCAAGATCCAAGGCAAGGCAGAATGCAATTGCCCCTAGCAGTACAGACGCACCGCCTACAGTTATCCCTTTAACATGTGGTGAGGAATACCACCTGTCTGTTCATAGGGATGATTGTGACAAAGATGACAATGACACTGACATA
>NC_056725.1:1979578942-1979663942 GCF_019279795.1 Protopterus annectens | reverse complement strand
CAGAGTGGAAACATTTCATATGATGATTATAAATGACAAACAGGTAAGAGAAGATCTCAGTATATGCAGTTACATCATTTCTCATTTACATCTCAATATAACTTCATTTACTTTCTCTTAGTGGCAGCCGTCATGCATTAGTGTATATGGCCAGTAAAATTTGCATTTGCAGCAGAAGTGAGTGAGCACCACTGATAGTCTTTATGCATTCACTGAATGACTATGAATACCAACTTGAAGTCATGAGTAGCAGTGGAGCCAAACAATTCCAGTTACAAACACTGAAGAAATGTTTATTCTAGTACAGTTTAATGCTAAAAGACAATGCCTGAAGTCTTCATGTAAGGTAACGGGTATGTTACGACTGGTTCCAAAAAAAAAAAAAAAAAACAATCAATAAAAAGCAGTATATATCATCCAGATTTAAGACTGCAATCACCAAAATGAATATTCTACTTGCAAGCAACATTAATATGAAAAAGCTGGGGGGGTATAGGAGTGTCTGTAATGGAGGCACATTAAAATCAGTTGGAGCATCTTAAGTTGGGACAGTTCAGTCTGTATTAGAAGATATAATGAACTAAAGCTGTAATAGCAATAGTATGTAACAGTTGGGAGGAATTTCTAGTCACTGATATTCTTTCCTTCAGCTGTGAGATGCACTAGAGCTACAGCTAAACAAAACAAAACAAAACAAAAAAGTAGTGTTGTGAAGCAAATTGACTTGGTTTGTGGATTGTAGTCTGTAATACATACATGCACACACACACACACACACACACACACACACACACACACACACACACACACAAACACACACACATACACAGATATATATATATATATATATATATATATATATATATATATATATATATATATAGATAGATACATACATACATATATATATATATATATATATATATAAAACACAATCACTTATATGTATATGTAGATAGATATATATATATATATATATATATATATATATATATATGTGTGTGTGTGTGTGTGTGTGTGTGTGTGTGTGTGTGTATATTAGATTATTAGATATAGATACAGATTTAGATTTGCATATAGGGTTATAGGTTCATAGGACAGTATTAGGCTATTGGCCCGGAGGCCCTTATAAGCCTAGCCAAGAATTTCACCCATGTTCCCACAAAGTCAGCACCTGTTTTCCCTCTCCACCAGGGACACAGGTGGATCCCACGGGTATATTTTCTGTTTCCTATCCAGTCATCCAGGTTCCTCTTAAAGAGGGCTAGTGAGGTACTCTGCTTGACATGGAGAGGAAGTGTATTCCACACACTGGGGAGTCATTGGTACACAAAGCTATCCCACCAGCAAGTTCTATTAATATCACAGACCAGGTTGAGACCTTGCATGTTGGTTGCGGGAGTGGAGTTTGAGCAGCAGCTTCATCAAGGCTGAGTCTGAGATGGCCTTGTATGCCAGACACAGGTCACCACTGAGCAGTCTGTACAAGACTAATTAGAAGGACAGGGCTTTTAGCCTATCTGTATAGGATAGGTGTTTAAGACCCTGGATTTTCCTGGTCAGAAACCTCGGTGGTCTCTCCAACAGCTGCATGTGCTTAGCAAGGTACATGGCGAAGGAGGCATTGTACTGGATAATGGGTCTAATAAGGGAGGAGTACAGGGATGTTATGACCTCCTTGGGTAACTTTCTTGGGTGGCGTAAGCCATGGAACCTTGCTGACTAGGCTTACGTAGGCCCTTGGGCCGATAGCCTAGTACCTACCTATGAACCTATGAAACTTGTTCCTGGATGAAATACCCTTACTTATGAGGTGGGCTATGTAGAAAGTCTTCAATACAATGGAGGCAACATGGTGGTCAAAAGATAGGTTATCAACCTGGGTGACCAAGTCCCTCATGACTGATTACATGTTTAGTACACTGCTATTAATGTAATAATTAGTGGGAACACCATTTTGCCCAAAGCGGATAATGATGCATTTCTTGGCATTCAGTTTGAGGCCATGCCTTTGGCACCAGTCATTAGTTTGGTTAAGGCTCTCATGGAGGATGTTCACATCACGAGGGGAATTTATGACAGTGCACAGCTTGCAGTCATCAGCAAACCTAATCAGCCACAGACCACAGGTTTTGGCTTGCACATCAGAAATGTATATCCTAAACAGTAGAGGCCCTACGACCGATCCTTGGGGTATGCCGCTTGTTACGGGTCTACTACTAGAGGTGGCTTCCCTTATTTTGACTGAGTGGGCTCTATCTGTGAGCCAGTTAGCTACACATCTGCCAAGCTGGGGGAGTTTATCTATTATGCCCAAGTGGGGGGAATAGTGTTGAAGCCTCTGGCTAGGTCAAGGTAGGTGGTGTGCACTGCCTTGCCCTCATCCATGGCTTTGGTGACTATTTCGAAGAAGGCAACCAAGTTTAACAGGCATGATCTCCCTTTGACAAAACCAAACTGTGTGGGATCAAATGTTTAAAGGTTGCCAATGTCTTGTTTATAAGGTCAGTGATAACGTGTTCCATGGCCTTGCAGAATAGACTAGTTATTCTGACTGGCATATAATTGCCTGGGCCAGTGGACACTTCACCTTTGTGCAGAGGGATGACAGTGGCTGTACTCCATTCTGCTGGGCTGAAGCCAGTGCGCATGCATTGGTTAAATAGGGTGCCTAGTGGTGCTGAGATCTCTTGCCTGAGTTCACATAGGACACAGCCAGGGATGTTGTCAGGTCCCATGGAGGCTGTATTTTTTACCATTGAGAGGGTATTAATAACCTGCTCCCTGGTGATTAGGGGAGGGGGGCAGGTGCTGGGGATGCCCTGCTTTACTGATGGGGGTGGGTTCACTGAACTTGCCTGCCAGCAGGTTGGCTATATCTATGGTGTTTGCGTATGTGGTATTCTTGACCACCAATTCACAGCAGATTTGGGAGTTACCTTTGAGACTGTTGATGTATGTGAATAAGGTCTTGTGATTGTCCTTAGTGGATGTGGCCAGTTTGGACTTGAAGCTAGCCTTAGAGGATTTTACCAGTGACCTTATTTGCTTGCTCAGACAAAGGAGAGATTGCTTCCAGCTTGGCACCTGCTCTTTCTTGGCCCTGGACAGCATTTTTTTTCCTTTTATTATATAGTCTGTTTATTGCTGCTGTCCACCTGACAGGTTTACACTTCCTTCAGGAAGATGATTTGGTCCTGTCATGTATTGCTGAGTCCATGCAGCTATATAGGTGCTCATATAGTAATCTGGTGTAGGCTTAGACATTACTGCTTGAGGCAACTGAAAGGATGGTGGTTGTAAAGCTGCTTATACCTACTCTCAGGAGGATGTAGTCAACTTTGGAATAGTTTTTTGTTTGACCCTAGCAAGGGGGGCATCAGGGAAAATGGTGACTTTGAAAGTCATTGCTTTATGGTCGGATCTTACTAAGAAGGATAACACTGTAGAAGTGCTACAGTGGCTACTCATGTTGGTTAGCATCAGCTCCAGGATATTTTCACCTCTTGTAGGGGTATTGACCTGCTGATCCAATGCTTTGGCATTGACGAAGTTGAAGAATCTCTGGACCTTCGTGTTTGAGCTAGAATAGGTCTTTCACTCTATGGTTGGGTAGTTAAAGTTGCCAAGGATCAGGGTAGAGGGTTGAATCTTGATAGATTCAAGTAACTCCAGATAGGTGAAGTGGGCCTCCTGAGTCATGGTTGGGGGTGTGTAGATAGCTATGATTTAAATAGGTGTTTCATCAATAGTTAACTGCCCCTGGAGTGTCACCTGTGCATCACACTGTTTGACCAGCTTGGAGGCATGTATGTCTTTGATAAATATTGAAACTCCACTTCCTTTGGCTTTGCAGCCCGCTGTTTGGGGTCTGAAAGTATGGTAGGATAAGTAACCTGGTAAGGGTGGGGTGCTCTCCACAGCTTTGAACCAGATTTCAGTGACTGCATAAATGTCAGAATCTTCCAGGGCGAGGAATGCCTGCAATGTGTGTGCTGCGAGCATGTGTGTGTGTGTGCGTGCGTGCGTGTGTGCGTGCGTGCGTGCATGTGTGTGTATATATATATATATATATATATATATATATATATATATATATGTATATGTATACATATTGGTTTCTATATGAATAATGTAAAGCAGAAGAAGAAATAAAAAAGCTGATACAACAAAAAGCTGTCCATTAGCTGCATGCCAGTTGTGTAGCATAAACTCAATGATGTTTGAACTGTTTAAGGCATTATTTATTTTATTATTATTTATTTACAGTTTGTTTACCAGGATAGTCCGTTGGGCTACAAAGAGCCCATTTTCAATGGAGTCCTAGGGAGAAAAGCTCCAGAGAAATAGAAATACTTAGTACAGAAAGAGCACAAATTCATAATATACATTTCAATTAAATGTTAAATACATATTTTGTATAGTACAAACCCATACTGCACAATTCAAATAGATGTTAAATAATACAGAAAATTACATCAGGTTAATTCAGTAAGTAATTTTTTTTTTTTTTTTTTTTTGGGGGGGGGGGATATTATGAGGTAGATTTTTAGTCATTGGTTGAATATATCCCAAGGGATGTAAAACTTGAGGTAGTGACAGGCAACAAAGTTTGGAAATTTAGGAAGAAAGTGTGGTAGAATTAGGTTGGATGAGAGCAAGAGCATTTTCATTGTGAAGTAAGGTGTGAGTACAGTGAGGTTTTAAACAAGGAGAGACTACTGGTGGTGCAGATGGGAGAAGTGAGAGAGTTCCAGAGGTGTGCAAGAGAGAACGACATCAATTGATTCCCAGCAGGATGTGTTGGTTTATGCAATTTAATTAGGTTTTGGGAATTGGATCTTAGGAGTCTATCTGGTTTATGCATTTCAAAGGTATTTGCTAGGGAGGGTCAGAGAGGCTGATTATGAATGAGTTTGCGTGCTTGGATGTGCTGGGTATATGTGAGTAAGTTTAGTAATTCTAGCCAACTTAGTTGGTGAAGGGAATTACAGCGATGAAAAAAGGTTCTATAACCTTCTGCAAATTTGGATATTTTGTTATAACAAAATAAGAGTTTTGTTTTGTGGGAAGATTGTAGGCTGGTTAGGATAGATGCACCATATAAAAGGGATGGAATGAGGCATGTATTAGCTATTGTAATCCTGGTGGTGGGAGAGATAAAGTGACTGTGGTGGTAAAGCATACCTCATTTTTATGTTTTTTTTTATATTTGCTTGTAGATGCTTATCAAATTTTAGTTGATTGTCAATGAAAATTCCTAGTAATTTTGTGTCAGAGACTAGTTCTAGGGGAGTATTATCATTGCTGGTAATTATGAAGGATTGTTTGTCTAGGGAAGAGGTTTTGGTTGCATTGAATAACATAAGTTTTGTTTTGGTTGCATTAAGGGCTAGATGGTTGTCGAGCATCCACTCTGACAAATGATACATGGTAACGACTTATATTGCAGTGAATGATTACAGCAACATGGTAATGAGGTATTGTTGCTTTAGAACAAGGCCAGCGAGATGAATCTATCCCCTCACATATACTATTCCATCTATGTCCGTCCAATGGGTTTGGTGATGAATCTATCCTTGGATCTTGATAATCCAGGTGAGGGTTTGTCATCAAATCTATGTGGCTCTGATGGATCTAGATTTAGAGGTATTTTGAGGTGAGAGCTATGTTGAGACTGCGGGCTAAGACATCCCTTATAACTCAATAGTTTGACATGGCTTTGAGTGACTTGAATGTTTGGTCCTTTTGGTCCTTTTGGTGAGTGACCTTTAGCCCTCCTTCAAGCTTCGGGTCAGGAACATGGTGAGACCACATTATCCTCCATACATGGCAAATGTCATGATTATTGGTCTGATGAGTGATTACTCAAGGGAGACTCTGATGATGATTGTACCTAGAGATTAGATGAGGATCTTTGAGTGATATGAGAATGCTACATGGGTGTCATGGCACAGTACTAGGTGTTCCTGGGTCATGAAACTGAAGGTCTTATTCTTACCCAGGTGGATCTCAACTTCTTTGCCAGCTTCAGTGGATGGATTTTTGGATTTTTTAGGGTAACCTTTTTTTTCCCGGGGGGTATGACTATGGATTTTGGCATTTGACTTTTAGGGCCATGGCTCTCTGGCAAGTGTTATCTCTGTCAGATGTCGTCCTCCTTATCTGTATTTCATCTGTTTTTTTCTACTTTGTCAGCCAGATCAGTTTTATTGTTTTTTCATTGTACTAGCCAGTAGATGCCAAACAAGTGTGTTTTCCCCAGGACTGAAAGTAGATGCCAGGCCCAGGACTGAGCTGGACTGAGCCCTGTGATACACCAGTTGTGACCCTCTGAGCAGCAGTTCCAGCCAGTCTCAACCCTGATGTGTGTGTCTGGTTCAGCCAGTTTGCTTTTTTATTTTGACGAGTTTTGGTGATGTATTGTGCATCGTTTTTTAGTGGGTACCAGCCAGTAGGTATGGGTAGGCTCAATGAGGCGAAAGAGGATGGTGGTAGGCTTTCGAAGAAGTTGCCCATCATTAGCTGAAAAGTTTGACAAACAAAATCTGGGCTTCTAGTCTGCCTTCAAAAAAGCCAAATTTCCTATGATGCAAATTATGAGGTCTGTTATTATCTTCCTCCATATTTATCTCTTCATGGCTGATAAAGGCCAAGGGTTTAAGGCTAAGGCTTGGTGGAGGCAGGGTTGGTGGGCACACAGTGGGTGGACCACAGTTGCAGGTGCAGTGGGGTCTTGACCCTGTATCCAGAGCAAGGGTTTAATTCTGGTATCTAGTAGATGGGAATTTATTCCTCGTTGAGACCTGGGATCACAGCCATCGGGGACACCATCTGGTTTGCATGGATGCTGTGTTTTTGCTTTGGGAGATGTTTGGCTTTTGGCGTTGGAGATGTTTTGGGGGCTGCAATGCGGCTTGGTGGGTGGGGGCTGCTGGTGGGGTCTAAAGTTCTCCTTTTTGCCAGGAGCCAGTATGTTGGCAATGTCGATGTATCAGCAATATCTGTCATCTTTTTGAACTAGTTCATTTCCATATCTTTTTTTTTATCCCTCTGGGAGTTTTATCCAGGTTTTATACCTCCCAGCTTAAGGCCTTTTTCTTTTCTTTCATTTTCTTTTCTATTTTTTCTTTTTTTTCTTTTTTTTTTATTTTATGAGTTTACTTTTTTGATTTTGATTTAAGGATTTTAGTTTTAAGGATTTTTTTTCTCTATCTTGTCTTTACCTTTCCTTTATTTGTTGTGTTTGTTGTTTATGGCTGGGGTCCACCAGACTCTTGCTTGCTGCCTTACAAAGTCTTTGTTTTTGCTTGGGATTGGTATCCATGCAGTTCTGCAGGTGCTGGTAGAAGGCATTTTGTATTTCAAGTGATTCAGCGGTAGAGTACTTTTCGTGGCTCGGGGGCCTTAAATTGAAGGAGACACACTAGTCTTTAGAAGGTGAAAAGTTTTTTTATTTTTTTTTTGGTTTTTTTTTTTTATTTCAGGTGGGGGAGTTGTGAGGATGAAGATCAGGTTGTGATGATCTGATTCCAGTGAGAATTATCTACTTTGTGTTGAACAGGTGAGTTCCCATGTTGATGATGATGAGAGTCCTTGTGTTTCTGGTCCTGGGATGTTCCATGGCATTTTGTTTATGAATTTTTGAGTTTTTGAATTCCAGGAACTTTTTGGGCTTTTAGTTTGGGAGTAGTGTTCCAGTCCAGTCTATATTAGGTGTGAAGTCACCTAGTATGATGGTGTTTTGTGATGCATTTCCCCTCTAGTGTTTTAGGAAGGCCATGTGAGGTTCCTGAGTTTGTGGGTGGCCTGTGTAACATACTACAATTGCAGAGTCTTCTCTATGGTGGTTAATTGCACCTGGATGGTCTCCGATGCATCGCATTGCCACCAGTCTTGAGGTGTGGTGGTGTCCTTGATGAATATGGATACCCCCCTTTTTTCTTATTGTTGCGATTTGGGGCGCGAAGCATGATAAGGGCCTGTGGCAATCCGGATTGCCCATATGACAGGTGCAAGCCGTCCTTAGGCGAAGCAGCGCGAGCAGCGCCAGCGTGTCATGTGTCATCCCAGGCAGACAGACATTTGGATCCCTGACAATGCAGACCAGAAGTTAAGCAAGTAGTTGTTAAAGCTGATCATCATATTGTGGCATCATGTGGCATCATTGTGGTGAGGGAGGAAGCTCAGGTCAGGTTACCTGCCTGGGCTACATACTACATAATCAAAGCTCCTCAATGTCTCTTTCATGTGTCCCAGGAGAGGAGTCCAGGTCTTACACCAGCGTGGACAATGACTGATGACTGAGTCGTGATTGGCTGTTGAGAGACCTGAGTGCCTGCTATATGGCGGGATTTCTAGCGCCGACAGGGGCAGCTTACTGTGACCTTCTCCTTACTCAGTCTGGTCAGCAGGACGTCAGTGTGTCTGACTATGGGGTTTACTTAATAAAATGCCAATGCTTATGTTAGCGTCTGTGAAAATTGACTTAAATTTCCACATGGCAGTAGAAAGAGTCAGAAACAATGTCTAGTTGAAGAGGGGAGTGCCATTCTGGCAGTATAAAGTCAAATGGCCTTATGGAAAAGGAGGCTTGTTTTTTAACAGCTACAAAGTATATAAAAGCATGCATAAAAACATGGTTTAGCCTTAATGCACTAATAATCCCAGGTATGAATGTTTCTTTACATTCAACGTTAATGTTAGTACATTGTGCATTGAATCACTGAGGCTAACCTGTTGTGTTTCCATGTGTAATTTTGGAGTGACATTTTCTAATTTGTTAGAACATACATAACCTGTGAAAGTATCTGGCCTCTGTCATTTTGTTAATATAGCCAATGTTGTTCTGTTAAAAGTTCATGTGTAGTGAGCACATAGGAGTGCACATGGTAGTACACTGTTTTGGATTCAGTAAGCAGCTCTACATGTTTCTTAGAGCTGCACAAGCAAGGTTAACATGGTGGAGTGCTAATTACAGCATAAGCAGCTGAACTGTATGCTAATCAACCAATCCAAGATGGACGAGCTATTCAACAAACTATAAAGCAACAGTGTACAATCACAGAAAGGAGTCTACACAGAAAGAATGTTAGGGGCTGCTGTTGATTCAGTTTGTGCAACAGGCAGACGTCTGTGCAGCTGCTGCTAATAGACAACGGCCAAGAAGGAGAAGAATTTTCAGACCCCATTTAACATTTTACAATCTGCATGAGATAGAAAATGTAGAGCACTACAGGGCGGATAGAGACACACTACAAGAACTCTACAACCTCTGTCAGCCAGGGCAAACTGAGGGGTACCCATACCAGTGGAAACAAAGGTATGTGCAGCACTTAGAATTTTAGCTGCAGAAACCTTTCAGAGACCAACAGGGGGCATGTTCCGGGTATCACAGGCATCAGTATCCAAAAGCCTCCATCATTTCCTGAATGCTATGCTGCAACATGCAAGTGACTACTTATATTTTCCCCATACTCTGGAGGACAGAGCCACAAATATGCAGGAGTTCTACCCTGTACCACACTTCTCTGAAGTACTGGGTGCCATAGATTGCACACATATAGAAATCAAGGCACCACCTGGGGAATAGGGAAGGCTCTACATAAATAGAAAGGGCTTCTACTCTATTAACTGCCAGGTTGTGTGTAATGTGTAAACCATAGCCAAGAAATACAACCAACTGATAAATGCACTCCACAGAGAGTTTACAAGGTTGAAATCTACTTTAATACAATAAAACACCACAGTTTTAAGCACTTTTATCCTTGTCACAAGGTTGACTTCATCAAAATGCAATAGTAGTATGTTACAAAGTCATTTAAATCTACCACAAAACACATCAATTGACTACTAGTCACAAGAATTTTTGTTCTCCTTTCCTCATGATTAAAAAGCTAAAAAATGAAAAAACATGTTTTGTTTTATTAAAACTACTTATTTTCAAACCCATTTGTATAAAACATATCTTTACCCAGTTTAGAATCAGTTTATTGAACATTGTCTTCAAAAACATTTTTCTTTCTAATAAAGTTTGATTAGTAGATATGTGTGTCCTATACATTTACCATTGTTCACCTGAACAGTCAATGTCTAGTAGTAAACATTATAATCTAGGTGCTTTTTCCTTCAATACTGATGGTACTGAGAGGGAATCATTTAACCCTGGGGGGAACATGGTAGCCAACCTAAATTGCCATTGTAATTCTTTATTGCTCAATACATTTTTCCCATCGCCCCTTCTCAGGTTCACAAAAACTTGTTCAATGATCAGAAACCTAAATTAAGTGAATTCTTTACAAACAGCAGAGTGTTTAAACAATATATTAGTTCCTTTTTTGTTTTTTATCTCGTACATATGTTCATATATTCTGTTTTTCAAAGCTTGCTCCTTTTTTCTGACATACAACCTTGGGTAACCTTCACACTTTGCCAAGTATACTAACCTTGTTGTACTAAATTACCTTTTTACAATTTAATTTTACTTCTCATTCTGTTCCCCAAGATGATTTCCACATCTTTAGTGATGTGTGCACACTGACTACAACACCAACAGGGCTTTATACCAGTGTTGACACCTTCCCTAACATGTGCTCCATTTTCCAAAACCCTTTTTATATTGCTGCCTGTTTTGTTAATGAAGAATGGTTCATTCCTCACCATTATGTTAATCTCAGGATTAACTTTAAAAATATTCCAATTTCTCCCAATGATATATTTTATTTCACCTGAAATGGGTCTGTACTGTACAATACATGCTCTCTCATAACCCATAAATTCTATAGATTTATTACTAACGTTACTACCAGATGGATCCATTCCCTAAAGGGGTTTGTAACTACCCCTCCACTCATTGTATATGCCTCCAATTATTTCATCAACTATCTTAATGGTGTAACTTCTCTCACAAAATGTAGTATTTAATTTGACTAGTTCTTCCCAAAGATCTTCAAAATGGGAAGTCATATGAGCTACACAGATGGCTTGTCCTTTGACCAAACTTCTTTTTTGGAAAATAGGGTGACAACTGGGAAAGTATAAATATGAATTACAAAAGCTTTCTTTTTGAAAAATGTTGGACTTAAACCCATCTTTAGTATAGGAAATAGTAGTATTCAAATAATGTGTATATCTTTCTCTGGAGATCTGCACCCTAACCCTGGCCTCTCTCCCACTTGCAGTTCCAATTCCCTCCCTCTTACTCTCCCTTCAACAGTAAAATCCCTCTTTTTCTCAGCACTAACTGCTCAAATTGTATGTAACAAAATCCCCAACCTCCATGCCTGGCTTCTCATAACCAACCAGACATCCTGTCCATCTCTGAAACATGGCTGAAGCCCTCCATAAAAGACTCTGAAATAATATCCTACAACTACAGTATCATTAGAAAAGACAGAACCCATAAAAAGGTGGTGGAGTCTCTCTCCTGTACTCTTCCTCCCTTTCAGTTACTCCATATACTAAACCTATTCGCCAATTCACTAATGCTGAATTAATTATGGCCCTACTTCAGATAAATAAACATAAATTCATATGTATACCCTCCCTCTATATCCCTCCTGGTGACAATGTCCCTATCCTTTAAGATATTCTTTCTTGGTTCTCCACCAACATAACCAATGAGACTATAATACTATAATCCTAGGTGACATAAATATAACCTGGGCCACTATTTAATCTCCCACAAACTCCCTGAACATAATCCTCTACAACTTCTATCAGCTGATCAACACCACAACCAGACCTACCAATGACTACTCCTCTGGAAGCACCTTTGACTGGATTCTGGTCTCTCATCCTGATTATACATCCAGTAGTGGTACCCTCCCTGACTGCCTTAGTGATCACTTTCCCACTTTTGCTCATCACTCCTCTTCCTTAAAACTGTCTCATATCTATATCTCCACACACTCCCTATAAAACATCAACCCCTTCGCCTTCTCCAACACACTAAAACATTTCAACTGGAGCCCTCTAAAAACTCCCCCCTATAAAATGCCATCACCTACTTTCACACAACATTTATAAACTTTTAGATACCTCTTTCCATTGAAAACAAAAAGAATTAAAAGTAACACTGCCCCTTGGTTAAGCAAAGATACCTTAGCTGTCATGCGTCTCCAAGACAAAGCCTTGAAATGTCACCATAAAAATAAAACTCCCATCACCCTAAATGAATACAAAATACTTCATAACAGAGTTAAAAAACGTGTTACTTCAGACCATAAATCCTACTTCTCCACACTCCAAAATAACCATAAAACAAACCCTAGAAAATTCTGGGATGGTATCACCTCCCTCTTTAATCCAGGTAGAAAGGAAACACCTTTCCCTGATCCTAATGACTCCGACATGGATTTAGCCTCCCAATTTAACTTTTTTTTCATTGACTCCATCACCAAACTAACATCATCCTTCACAAATAATCCTACTTCCTCACCTCTGCCTTCCGCTATCTCTTCCTCCTCAAGCACCTCCACCTCCCAACTTCCTCCCTTCTCTATGAAACCCATCCCCATATCAACTATAAAAATCTCCTTCAGAGCTTAAACCATGCTCCAATGCCCCTGATAATATTTCCTACTTTCTAAAGGCAGCTGCAGAAGCCATTGTCTTCCCATCTGCATTCTTATAAATTGGTCAATCCAAGAAGGCCATGTACCCCAACTTTGGAAAAAAGCCTTTATTATTCCCCTTCAGAAAGGGGGTAACAACAATAATATTCCTAATTTCTGACCTATCGCAATCTTATCCCCTATCTCTAAACTTCTTGAAAAGTGTATCCACCTACAACTCTTACCCTATCTCTTAGACAATCACCTGCTAACTCCCACACAACATGGATTCAGGACTGGTCACACCACCACTACCGCCCTCCTCTCCTTCCTCAAAACTGTGAGGAAAGCCCATTACTCTAGCTGTACTGTGTCTACTTTCCTTCTAGACCTTTCTAAGGCCTTCAATACCATCTCTTACAACCTTCTCCTAACTAAACTCTCTAATCTAAATCCTTTTCCCTCCTCTATCAACTGGTTTACCAGTTACCTCTCTAACAGGCAACAAGCAGCCAGTTGGAAAAAAGCCATCTCCCCATTCCTCAACACTTCCACTGGTTATCCCAGGGTTCCATATTATGTCCCCTACTGTTCAATATTTTCATAAATGACTTCCACCGCACCATCCCTAAGGCAAAAATTATCCAATACACCTATAAATCAACAATTATCTTCTCTGACACCTCCACCTCTACTCTCATAAAATTAACCCAAGATGCCTTCTCCTCCACTGAGCAATGGATGTTAGATAACCACCTGGCACTCAATGCATCAAAAACCAAACTTATGATATTCACCCCTTCTAAAACCACAATCCTTGACAAAAATTCATTCTCCATCACCAGTCAGAATAATACACCTCTCGAAATAGTATCTAATACAAAACTGCTAGGAGTACTCATTGACAATCAGCTTAAGTTTGATACCCACCTACAAACAAATATAAAAAAAAATGCACCAGAAACTTGGTATGCTTTACCACCACAATTGCTACCTCAATCCCTCTACCAGGTTTGTTCTCTCTACCACATATCTCATCCCTTCTCTCCTTTATGGTGCCGCACTCCTAACTAACCTACAATCTTCTCTCAGGACAAAACTCTCTTCCTGTTGCAACAAAATCTACAAGTTTGCCACTGGTTACAGATCCTCCACTCATCACTGCACTGCCCTTCACAAACTAAATTGGCTAGGGTTGGTCAATTATCTTATCTACATTCAACTCACCCATACTCACAAACTCATCTTCAGGCCCTGTTTTTGCCCCTGCCTTGCCTCAACCTTTAAAATACACCTAGAATCCTAAGAACCAATACTAAGAATCTGATTGAATTGCACAAGCCTGCCCGTCCACCAGGCAAACTTCTACTGTCCTTCTCCTTAGCACATCTCTGGAACTCCCTGCCACCTCACATCCGTACCACTAACATCCTCTGGGAATGTTTCTGTTCCCATCCTACATAAATTCCCCAGTAATTCACCTTATTTCTTACCCTCCCTCCCTCTCTCCTTTCCCCTCTACTCTAAACTATCTACCTCCCCACTTCCTTCTTTACTCTCCTCTTCTCCAAACTCATCTCTCCCTTACCTCATGTAACCTATATATCCCTTTCCCCTGCTGTTGTATTTCCTCAGCAGGAACATATATTATATCACATTAATAACAACGTATTATATCTACTTACAGTTGTACTTGATTTAACTTCTGTTTTTCAATGATAGGGGCTACATAATTATAAATGTTTACTTATGGTGTCTATAATTTCTGTTTTTGCATTTTACTAAACTGTACCATCAAATACTATGTTTTTACTTATACATTTGTTGTACTATATTAATAAAAACTTATTATATACATTGTCTCTATGGAGCTTTTCTCCCCAGGACTCCATTGAAAATGGGCTCTTCTGGCCCACTGGACCATCCTGTCAAACAAACTTCAAATAAGTAAATAAATATATAAATGTATACTGAAAGGGTTACATTCATAAGTAAACACCAAAAAATTGGTTGTGTTGTTCAAATAGTCTATGAAAGAGCCATTTCCCCTCCCTTTTCCCTTTCCACAATATAAATATATCATCGAAAAATCTTATATACAATTGGATATTTTTCCAGAATTCACATTTGAAAACGTGTCTGCATTCCCATCCTAGTAATACAATGTTAGCATAAATGGGGGTGGCTAATTTGTTGGAAATATTGTCCTTCAAAGTAAATATAGTTATTTTCTAAAATTATTGCCATTAATTCGCAAATTAAGTTTACCTCATAATGACTTAAATTTGAACAATAAAAAAAGAGTTTCTTCAAAAAGTTCTTAACCTTCACCTTTGGGGACAGAAGTAAACAGGTCTTTTAAAGCTATGGTTATAAAAAATCAAATCCTCAGACAAACGTTCCTGCTTTAATTGGGCCAGAAGCTCCCAAGAATCTTTTACCAAATGTGCAGTTTTCTTACCACATGTTTTACAAACTTATCAAGCATGATTGCCAAGGGGTGGGTTTTCAATTTACTAGCCAAAACTATAGGCCTGAAAGGAGGTTGAACAATGTTTTTATGCACCTTTGGTATACTGAACATAGATGTAATTACTGGTGGCTATTTACCAAAAACTCATAAACATCATAATTTATCCACTGGTTGAGAACATATTCATCCAGATAGGAATCAGTCCTGCTGTAAGATATGTTTATTTGGTTCTTGGAAACTTGAATGCAACTTTTCTCATCAAATTGAATGCTCTGCATCTCATTAATATAATCTTCAGAGTTGAAAATAACCATCTCACCCCCTTTATCAGGTACCATAGGGTCATAGGATCATAGGAAGTTAGTAGGCTATTGTCCCTGAGGCCTTTATAAGCCTAGCCAAGAGTTTAGTCCATGCAAAGACAAATTAGCACCCAATTCCCCTGTCTAGCAGGGACACTGGTGGAATTCCAGGGATGTATTTTTCTATTTCCCATCCAGTTATCCAGATTGTGCCTAAAAAGGGGTAAAGAGATACTCTGCTTGACGTGGAAAGGGAGTTGATTCCATAGAATGGGGGAGTCTCTGGGACACAAATTTGTCCTGCCAGCAAGCCCTATTGATGTCACAGACCAGGCTGAGGCTGCATGTGCGGGTTTCTGATTGGAACTTGACTTGTGGATATGCAGCTGCCCCAGCAAGGTGGGGTCCAAGATCACCTTGTATGCCAGACAGAGTTCACCTCTGAGGAGTCTGTATGAAACAGAGTAGAGAGATAGGGCTTTTAGCCTATCTGTGTATGGTAGATTTTTGAGGCCTTGGATTCTCCTGGTGAGAAAACTCTGTGGTCTCTCCAGCTGCTGCATGTGCTTTGTGAGGTATATGCTGAATGGGGCGTTGTACTCAATAATGGGCCTTATAATGGAAGAATACAGGGATGTTATGACCTCCTTGTCTCTGGATGAGATACCCTTACTTATGAGGTGGGCCATGTAGAAAGCTTTCCGTAAAATGGAAGCAACATAGTGGTCAAACATCAGGCTGCTATCAGTCTGGGTGCCCAAATCTGTGTGCTTAGAACATTGTTATTAATGTGATAATTTGTGGGGACATCTCTCTCCCCAAAGGGGGTGATAATGCATTTTTTTGTATTCAACTTGAGGCCATGTTTCTGGCACCAGTCATTTGTCTGGGTAAGACCCTCTTGGAGGATGTCCACATCACTAGGAGAATTGATGACAGCTCCCAACTTGCAGTCATCTGCAAACTTGGTCAGCCATAGTCCACTGGTTTTGGCCTGTACCTCAGAAAAGTATATCCCAAATAACAGAGGGCCCAAGAGCAAACCCTGGGGTATGCCACACAATACAGGTCTGCGGCTTGAGGTGGCTTCCCCTATTTTTACTAGGTTGGTTCTATCTGTAAGCCAGTTGGCTACCCATCTGGTAACATACAGATTGATGCCTACTTGAGAGAGTTTATCTATTATGCCCAAGTGGGGAATAGTGTCGAAGGCACTGGTCAGGTCAAGGTAGATGGTGTGCATCTTCCCCTCATCCACGGCTTTCGTGACTGTCTCAAAAATGTTGACCATATTTAACAGACATGCCCTCCCCTTGATGAAGCCAAACTGTGTGGGATCGAGTGTTTGGGGGTTGCCAATGTCCTTGTTAATGAGGTACATGATAATCTGTTCCATGGCCTTGCAGATCAGGCTAGTTAGGTTGATGAGTCTATAATTTCCTGGATCAGTGAACGCTCCACCTTTGTGTAAAGGGATGACAGTGGCTGTCTTCCACTCAGCTGGGACAAAGCCGGTACTCAAGCTTTGGTTGAAAAGGATGCCTAATTGTGCTGCAAGTCCTTGCCTGAGTTCATGTAGGATGCAGCCTGGGAAGTTATCAGGTCCCATGGAGGTTGTATTTTTTGCCTTTGAGAGAGAAATGATGACCTGATCCCTAGATATAAGGGGAAGGGGGCAGATACTGGGAATGTCCTGATTTACTAATGGGGGTCAGAGGGGGTGAAATTTTCTCTGAATCTGACAGACAGCAAGTTTGCTATATCTATGGCATTTGTATATGTGGTGTGCTTGACTACCAGTTCTGAACAGATCTGGGTGCTACCTTTGAGATTTCAGACATACGTGAAGAAGGCCTTATGATTGTCTCTAGTAGATGTGGTTAATTTGGACTCAAAGTTTGCTTTGGAGGATTTCACTAGTGCTTTTATTTGCTTGTTTAGGCTAAGGAGAGATTGCTTCCAATTGGGCACCTGCTCCTTCTTGGTCCTGGACAGCAATTTTTTTTTCTTTTGTTATACAGTTTATTTATTGCAGATGTCCACCAGACAGGTTTACTCTTCCTTGTGGAGGATGATTTAGTCCTGTCAGGTATTCCTGATTCCATGCATCTATATAAATGTTCATATAGTAATATGGTATAGTTTTGGATACTGGTGCCAGTTCCTAGAGAGGGGGATGGGGCTGTGAAGCTGTTTATACCATCCCTCAGGAGGCTGTAATCAGCTTTAGAGAAGTTTTTTTGATTGACCCTAGCTAGAGGGGGGTGGGGGGAGATGGTGACTTTGAACGTGACTGCTTTATGGTCGGATCTTACAAGGAAGGATGATGCTGCAGGGATGCTGCAGTGGTTATTCATGCTGGTTAATACCAAGTCCAAGATATTATCACCTCTTGTGGGAGTAGCAATTAGATGTTCCAAAGCATTTGCATTGACAAAATCAAGGAATCTCTTGGCATTTGTGTTCTGGCAAGAGTTCTTCCAGTCTATGTTTGGGTAGTTAAAGTCACTCAGGATCAGGGTAAAGGGTTAAATCTTGATAGATTCGAAGAGGTATAAATAGGCAGTTTGGGCATTTTAGGTCAGATTTGGGGGCCAGTAGCTAGCTATCATTGTATAGGGGTCTTGTCAATAGGTAATTGTACCTGGAGTGTCTCCTGTGCGTCATACTCTCTGAACAGCCTGGAGATGTGTATGTCTTTAATATATTGTAACTCCACTTCCTTTGGTTTTCCTACCCACAGTTTGGGGTCTGAATGTATGATAGGATGAGTAACCACTTAAGGCTGGGAGCTCTCTGCAGCTTTGAACCAGGTTTCTGTGACTGCACAGATGCCAGCATTTTCCAGGGTTAGGAATGCTTGCAATGAGTGCAGTTTCATGTTTAGACTCCTAGAGTTTAGCAGCATGACCTTTAATTTGTGTTTTGTTGAAATTTTTATGTTGGTAGTTTTAACCTCATCACTTTTCCTAAAAAAGGCACTATAGGGGAGGCAAAAGCGTTTTCCAGAATCCTGAAGCCCAGATGAGACAGGTGCAGGCCATCTCTGGCAAAGCATCATGGTCTGTCGATCATATCTTCCCAGGCTGTCAGGTACTGGAATGACAGCAGAAACTAAGCCAGTTTGTTAAAGTCAATCATTTTCTGTTTGTATTCGGGCAGCATTCTGGGTGATGTTAGAATGCTGCTTAAGGCTAAGGATATACCTGCCTGGGGCACATATTCAGTGAGTTTAATCATGTCTCTCTTCATATAGTCCAGGGAGGTATGTTTCAAGCCATTCACACCAACATGGACTGTGACAGAGTCATAACAGTACCTGTTGTTGAGAGACTTGAGTGAGTGTGTTATATGGTGGATTCTGGCCCCTGGCAGACAACTAACTGTGACTTTCTCCTTATCCAGCCTGGTGAGAGGCACATCTGTATGTCTCACAATGGAGTCATCTATGACTAATATGTTGGGTTTATGGTTAAGCCTTTGTGGTTGTGAGACACAGGTGTGTGAACTATGCATGGTATGTGGTATGGAGGACTGTGGAGATTGTGTGTATGTTTTTGCCTCAAAGGTCTCCTTTGTTTGGGCATGTTTTTTTGAGGACCTCCAGATATGTGGGGGTGTGTTGTGTAGGTGTGGGTGGTGTTTGAGGTGTACTGATTGTGTTGACAACCTTCTCAGTGCCAGATATACTGGCTTGTGAAGAAGAGAGCTTGGACTATAGGTTCCTAATGTAATTGCATCTCTCACAAATTGTGTTCCTAGGTGGTAGTAGTAGGTGGTTGTCTGTGTACATAAGGCAGTTGCTACACTGTCTCAGGATGCCCATATCAACCAGACTGGCAGGAGAAACTGTAGGAAATTGTCCATCAATATTTTTCAGAATCTTAGAGAGAAAGCCAGGGAGAGCTAAGGGGTTAGCCTAAAGCCCAAGTGCTTATAATATAAGCCATAATACATAAAATATCCCCCTTAACTGCTGTAACAAAGAATTTTCTTCTTTAGTTAAATTATTGTGAAATCATCTCTTTTCTGCCCAAAGATTGTAAACATCCTCCATCAACACGTTTTCATATATCCCAACCAAAGGGTGTAGGGGGGATTATAAATACTTTTTCTCTTCAATGTAGTCTGGGGTCAATGGGGAGCCTCCCTTTTAACACTGTAATTTTGGGAAAATAAAATATTAAAATTTAATTTCCTAGCATACAATTTGATCTTCACTAAACTATCTGCAATATCAGGACATCTAATGGGCACGTATTTAAAACCCTTCAAAAATAAAGTAAAAAACTCTTTGTTGATTCAGTGTAATTGTATGTTTTATATCCTTCAAAAGAATTTACTATATATTCTGTATCACCCACTAATTTCTGCTCCTCTCTTTCCTATATTTGGAATATCCCTTCTAAATTGAGGGGTCATAGTTGGGGTGAAACTACTGTTTGTCCATTTTCCTGTTGGCCAGTCTCTCTGAGCATCAAGGCATTTGAAAATCCTGTTGATACTCTAAATTCTCATGGTATGAATAATTTACACCACCACTACTACTTTCACCAACCACCTGAATTTCTTCCTCCCCCTCCTCTATTGATCTTTTAATTTCATGGGGCCCATGGTCCATATCTTTCCGAGGGAGAAGTTGGGATACAGGATAAACTGTCTTATTTCTATATTGTTTCATATCACTCACTGATGAATGCCATTGCGAGTCACGTGCTCAAACCAGAAATACTATAAAGATTGTGTTTGAGCTGCTGAAGTTGCAGATCCATTTCCTAGATACATCTGGGGGAGCTCTGCAGTACAATCCATGTACATGTACTGAAATATTCTCAGTATGTACCATGCTACACAACATCATCCTGAGAAAACAGCTTCAGAAGGATCAACAAGGGGAAGGGGCACACATCACACCACCACTGGCAAGGTCACCACAGCCAAATGCAGGTGAGGAGACAGAGAGGAAACAAGCAGCTGCAGTGGGTGTAGTTAGACATAGGCATACTCAATATGCCCTTGTATTGACACTGCGCAGCACACTCACTCACCACCTAAGTGGCTAAAACCTTCCTTCTATGCACAAACATATAATAACATGATGCCAGGCAATGCTCACAAACTTTAACTACCGATGTAATGGCTGTGTACTACTAGCATCAGACAGAGTCAGCCCTGAACTAAAACTGTTGCGGATGATGTTACAGTTGATTGTACTCAAAATGATTTCAGTTCCCTGCTACAAAGCTGGTTCTGTGGTAAAGAGGGAAAAGACACCCTTACTCTGTTCTGAAGGTTCATTGGAGTGAGTTCAAATCCAGACCTATGTAATAATATTTCATGTGTACTAACAGACATTTTGTAGTGTTTATTTATAGATTGCTTTTCTTCATTTCAACTACCCCCTTTTTATTTGTTTTTTGTCAGTGTTTACTTGGTGTACGGCTTAGCATAAAGAAGGGAAACAGAAACACAATGATTGTCAGCTTTAGTTTTGCTTATTTCATCTGTGCAATTCTTTGCAGTGCACAAACCAGGATAGTGACCCACACAAGATGCAGACAGAACACTTGCAGACAGAGCATCTGTAAAAGTTTAAAGGTCAAAAAGAATATATTGTTGCAATCTTTGCTTTCCATCACACAATGTTGTGTGGCAGTTAGCATGGCTCTCCAACATCTGCAGCCATCGAACACCTGCAGACAGGACACAGTCAATAACTGAGAATGGACACATTCAATTAATTATGTGGAACACTGCGCACTCTAAGTGGCATTGCATGGCAATTAACATGCAAAACTAAAGAATGAATAGATAATTATGGAACTGTCATGCAACTACTCCTGTGGCAGCAGGTGTAAGTGTGGGACTGAAATACAGATTGGCCTGGGTTCTAGTACAGGGGGTGTCAACCTATCTTTACTGTTGTGACAGTCCAGTTTATAGCAATGAACTGAAAAATGGTCACCATTCTTGTGGTAACAGATGTAAGTCTAGAGCTTCCATACACATGGTCCTGGATTTGAATACAGGACATTCCAGGTATTTTTACTGTTGTTTCATTTCCCATTATAGTCACTTTCACTTAAAACACTTTAGATAGTGGAGCTGAAGTGACTTATATATATGAGGGCTAAGACACCCTTATTGCATTTTCAGATGTATGACTGAGGGTATACTGTCTACTATATTTCTGTAAGTATAATTCTGGTCTCTGGACTTGGATCACCTTTACTGTTAAATAAGACACATACACAACTGGATCTATATACAACAATCTTGTCAGGTTGCACAAATACATGTATAACATCTCAAACTGTCAGCTATATTTTTGAATGATTAATAACTATTACTAAATAGCACTTATTCTGTTGCAAATATGGAAAATCATCACTGTGGAAGAAAATGTTTTGTTTCTTATGCCTAGGTTTGAATCCCACACTTAAAAAATCAATTTTTATCAGTGTATAAAGCCAAAAGAATATTTATCAGGTCATAAAATTTATGCCCCAAGTGCATGTCTGCAAAATTAACTCAACCTAACAGTTACTTTCCAATTTTCAAAATATATTTCCAATCTACAACACCAGATACCCCCTCAAACTAAGTCAGATTAACTTTCCAATTTAAAATAAAATGTTTGCTCAGAGTGTGGCATTGCACACCAATGCAAAGCGATGGTGAGCAGCTCTACAATACTGCAGTTTCCTCCATGTAATGCTGCTTAACCCCACTGGACTATGTCAACATGTAGTAAAACATGCTGAATGTACTATAAGGAATAATGTCATTGCATTATCACTGTTTATTTAAAAGTATTACATACATCTGGATTCAAACCCATTATCATCGGGGCTCAAAAAGAAATGTCTCAATGTATTTATACCTACTGCCTCAGAATCAGCTCAGCAGCGGGTGTGTTTTATATACTCAATACTAACTCTCAGAATTTTAGGAAAGAGCCCAGTGTTTGAGTACTGTTTAACTATGTGCAAACAGGGAAAGTGGTGTAAATGTGTATCTTGCATGTTCAAACACTTTGCCATCCATCTCGCAAACCTGCTGCTTACTAATGCACTATGCAAAGTCAATATTAGCATGTATTAGTGCTGTTTATTGTCCATTTCTCTTCATGCCATGAAACTACATGTGAAAACATAACAAACTGAAGGTCCAGTCTAACAATATGCCATGTATTTACAGTGCAGCCATGTGAAACCTCCCCCCGTGCAACCCTGGTCTCTCAGTACTTGTTCACAAATATATCAACTGCACTGCATAAATTAAAAACAAATGTGTGATTTGCAATGCACATCATTCTAGCAGCTATCTTCACAGCTGAGCATGCCTGCACATCCATTTCATGCAGGTCTCAAAATATCTTCTCCCCAACATCCACTGCTGATGTCATCCACTATAAGTTGTCCTACAGCCTTGTAAAAGTCAAATGTATCATGGCACTTGTGTAAAGTACTGAGCTCTTTAGTCAGTGTTCATAGATAGGTAGGGGATTCCGTTCTCAATGCAGTCAACTGGTTGTGTGTGTGCATGTGCATGTGTCTATCTACTTAGGAGAGTGCATGTGTGTATCATACAGTTACCACTCTAATCCCATGGATTGACAGTATTTTGACACTTGTGCATGCCTACACATTCATTTCATGCAAGCCTCCCATCATCTTCTCTCCAAAATCCACGTCTGATGTCATCTACTATAAGTTGTACTGCAGCCTTGTAAAAGTCAGACTTGTGCCATGGCACTTGTATGAAGTACTGATCTTTGCAGTCTGTGTACTTAGGTAGGGGTACTGTTCTGACTGCAGTCAGCTGTGTGTGTGTGTATGTGTGTGTGTGTGTGTGTGTGTGTGTGTGTGTGTGTGTGTGTGTGTGTGTGTGTGTGTGTGTGTGTGTGTGTGTGTGTGTGTGTGTGTGTGTGTGTGTGTGTGTGTGTGTGTGTGTGTGTGTGTGTGTGTGTGTGTGTGTGTGTGTGTGTGTGTGTTTTTATATCTAGCCAGAAGTGCATAAATGGGTATCCTATAGTTATCACTATAATCCCATGGATTGACACTATTTTGACACTTGCACACTTGCACATGCCTACACATCCATTTCATGGAAGTCTCCCAACATCTTCTCTCCAACATCCACTGCTGGTGTTATCCACTATAAGTTGTTCTGCAGCTTTGTAAAAGTCAGATTTATGCTGTGGTGCTTGCATAAAGTACTGAGCTCTGTAGTCAATGCACTTAGATAAGTAGGGGTTCTGTTCTCACTGCAGTCCACTGTCATGTGTATGTGCATTTGTGCACTTGCATGACATTAGAGAGAGCCTTTTACACCAACCTGTGGGACACCGCTATTGCCAAAATCTCCCCAGCAGACATTGCTGATGTCATCATCTATAAAATTCTGTCTAAGATTTCCAAGCCAGACTTGAGCTGTAGTGCTTGCCTTAAATACAGAGTTCTGCAGTTGGTGCTCTTACATAGGTAGGTGTTCTGTTCTCAGTGCAGTCAACTGGGGTGTGTCTTTGTGTGTTCATGCACTTGCTGGCCATTAAAGAGAGCCTTTTACAACAGCATGTGGGACACTGCTATTACCATATTCTCCTCACTAGACACTGATGATATCATCAGCTATATCTGATTTGTGGTTATGTACTATTCTCAACAATGTGGGATCAGAGATTGGCCTAGAGGCCAGGCAGAAGTCACCTCATCCTACATGATACAAATCACTGTAACATGGCTTTCAGTTTATTTACATATGCAATGGCATGGTTTGTAGGTCCTGTGTTTTCTTGGTGAGAAATCTCTGTGGTGTCTCCGGTTGCAGCAGGTGTCTGGTGAGGTATATGCAAAAGGGAGCATTTTACTCTATTATGTTCTGATGGAGTTCAAGTACAGTGCTGTTATACAATCTTCAGATCTGCATACAATTGCATGACTTATGTTCACAACACAGCCTTTCCATACCACTGTGGACACTTGGTAGTCGAAGTTCACATTTAAATCTATGTGTGTTCCCATGACTTGAACAACTGGGTTTTAGAATAGGGGGAGTGTTGTCAATGGTGTAATTAGCAGGGAATTCCACCTTGCAGAAGACTGAAATAAAGACACATGTGTGTGTTTATTTGTTGACCATGTGGCTTCATCTCCAATCATTTGTCTGTGTTAACTCCTCCTATAGCATGTTATCATATTTGGTGGACTCAGTGATTGCACCCAATAGGCAAAAATCTGCAAACTTGGTAAGCCAAAGCCCATATACTTTAGCCTGAACTGCCAAGAAACAGATTCCAAACAGTAAAAGGCCAAGCAGAAATCCCTGGGTACACCAATGGTAACAGTTCTACAGGTACAGGTTGATTCACCAACTTTCACAGTATGTGTTTTGTCTGTGAGCTAATTTGTTACCCACCGAGTGACATAAGAGATAGTCCCCAGCTGGGAGAGTTTCTCAATTATATATGAGTGGGGGACTGTGTCAAACCCTAAGCCAGATCAAGACAAGGAGTATGTACTGTCTTATCTTCATCCAGACCTACCACACAAAATCAATGGGCTGTGACAACATCACAGATCGCCTATGGTGTGTCTCAGCACATGCACCTTCCTGACTCGGTTGAATGTACACTTCAACATACCCTCCACGTGAACTATGTTCCCAGAGAAGGGTGTACATCAACATGCATCCATCATAGTTGGGGAGGCAGTACCAGATGCATGCATGTATAAACACATCCTGACTTTCCTCAACTGTGAGAAGATGTCATCATGGACCTTCTCTAATGGACACTAGTAATATCCCAGCTGTGTGCAATGGATCTGTCTGAGTAGTTAATGCTATATCATGTATGTTAGATCTGCTAGATGTCCTCAAAGAGGTTATTGATGGCAAGCATGATGACAGCACTATCATCCTATTGAACTTGACCAGGCCAAGGCATTTGACACAAACACACATTGAGGTAGTCAATCAGCACTGTCAGATGTGGTCATAAACAGCTAAATCTCCAAGTGGGTAAACCAATAGATTACATATGTGGCATCTAAATATGTTGAAATGTGTGAACTGACATATAGTTCAGGTCCAGTGATCAGGTCCATACATTGGGGTTGTCTGCTAGGCCATTTCTTGTCTATTATTTAATTCGCAGACATCACAAATCACATACACATCCTGTGTTCAAACAGCTGTCTGAAGGACTACAGTTTGTGGGCAGTCATTGACTCCAACTGTGAGATTAGTATAATACAGACGGTATTAAAACACACCAAAGATTACTACCACAGCCATGACAACAAATGAGATGAAGCAAAAACATGGGGACATTTGTTAAATCATGAAAACAAATGCACCTAGGATAATGTAGACAATACACCCTAAAAGCACATCAAGTAGTATGTGACCTGTGCCTTTGGGTAGATGGCATGTGGAATGCCCACCAGCATGTGGCCACCGTGCTGACAACTGCCTTGTATGTAATACAACTAATGAGTATGTGAAGGACATCCACATCAAAGACCATAATTACTCTATAGTTCACAACCTTCTTCACACCAAAATAATTGAGTAATATGTACCCTTCTTAATGTACCTCCCTATACATCTTCCAATGATGTGTAACTGAAGTGTACCACCTTTGCCACAATGAGCTGTAGCACATCATATTGGCCATACCTAGGTATTCTTTTTGTTTCATAAATATTACTGCCTGATGGTGCTGAACCCCCCATCAAGGTATTACACCAGATGCATGTGGGATACCTGTTCTGGTGATGCACACAGTAAATACATAGCTGTTTGCCAACATTGATGGCATGGTTTACATTCATGATAGTGTGGATTGTGCGATATATATATATATATATATATATATATATATATATATATATATATATATATATATATATATATATATATATATATATATATATATATATATATATATATATATGCCATGCTCACCAGTCAAGTAGCCTGTATTGATCATAATGTCACATACAGGTATAGCAGTGTCCCTCCTAACATGTCCAGTAGATGTTATAGTGTCAGGACAGTGTCTCGATTACCCTCGTACATTGCTGATATGTCATAATAGTTGTACAAGTGTGTCTATGCAGAACCATCTCTGATCACTCAGAATCATATATGTTATGTTAAGGACATGGGATTACTGGTGGTATTATTCTAATATTGTCCATGATTGTGCATGCCTTTACTGTTGTCCATGAGCCTGTAACTGTGCCCCACGTGTTGGAGAGCTTTGCTGAGATTATATACATATTCAGGCAAATCAGTTTGTACAGGTTCACAATATGCACCCCACCCAAATTCTATATAACATCTCTGATAGATGTTCTCCACATTGTACATGTAAGGATGCTTATCTCTCAAAGACATCTTCTGCATTGTTATCTCACCTTGTGTGACAGTCTCATGATACATATTTTCACTGTGCAATCCGTACTGTACCATATTGATATGTGATTGGTGTTCCTGCTACAACAGTCTTCCATTAACGTGTCCTCATCTTCTGTAGATTAGGATATTTCACCTGCCCTCTTTTCCTGTGTTCATTCCTACAATTCATCTCTGTGTCCCTATTCAATATACACACTTCCCCTAACTGTGTATTTTACATGGCAGTCCATGTACCCTTACAAATCATTTACACAACTTTTGTACAGAATACCTGGAATGGGATTTCACAATACTCTGCATTGTATACACTGTCCTGTACTGTGTTTAGACCATATACATAAGTATATGTTAAGCCTTGGTAATTATTGTGGCATTTCGCACAATCCCGCTAACTTACTTTGCTCTGAGGTAACTAAGTTTCCTATCAGTGTTGCTTTACATGGTATTCTGGTTGGTTGCCAACACTGTTGCCAGCCACAAAACTGTGTTTGTTTATGTTAAATGTGGTGCACAACATGAATATGTAATTAGCGCTGCTTCTCTCTGCATATCATCACTCAAACAAGTAAACTCCATGTAGGCTTCACCCAAAGCCTAGACGGAGTTTATTGAATTCCAGGGTCTATCTGTCACTGCCATTCAATTCCCTGTATTAAATGTGTGTTACTACATTTTAAACCAACGTTCATGAACAGATAAGTGTTGCTCCTGTCGCTTACATTGGTCAGATGGAGGATTGGTCACATCATCTGTAATTATTCCTGTTGTGCCATCTTTGGTGATTTTCTGGGTCATAGTCATCCCCACGGATGCACAGAAGGTATTTATCATTTGACGTTAACTTAATAAGATTCTGAGGACCTCCTGATTGTGGTACATGAAATTGCATTCTGCCTGGCCTTGCTTCTAGCACGTGCTATCATATAACTTGTTCTTTTCTTGCACTGTGCCAGTGCTCAATTTCTGCCTCCAGATGCATTGATTTCAACAACTACTTGACTCCAGGTCTTGTTCCACCAAGCTTTTCTGGGGCCCCATTACCAAAAAGAAGTTTCCCGTATGTCCTAAATACATCCATGAGGACATAATTTTACTCATGGCTGAAGTTATCCTTTCTGTGCCTTGATCACTTATTTTCTGCCAGTACTACATCTAAAAAAAGGGCTACAGTCAGACAGTGTGGCACTGATGTTTGGATGTTATCATCTATTAACATAAAAAACACAGGGC
This sequence comes from Protopterus annectens, assembly GCF_019279795.1. Classification (NCBI taxonomy): domain Eukaryota; kingdom Metazoa; phylum Chordata; order Ceratodontiformes; family Protopteridae; genus Protopterus; species Protopterus annectens. The sequence goes on along the minus strand of NC_056725.1, from coordinate 1,979,635,956 downwards.
AGCTATTCCTGCAACCCACAGTAATTGTTACTTAACACAAAAATTGAATAACTAATAAAGATCTTAATATATACATGCAAAGTGTAATCCTTGTTTAATTGCATTTTATTCAATCACTTTAGTCAACAAAAAGCATCCTTGCCATCTCCTCTGGCATTATCACATACTGATAATGTTGCCTCTTTTTTTCCTCACTGTCACTTATCAAAATATCAGATTCATCACAAATGCTTATTCATGTCCTTTGCATAGTAAAATCTCTGTAGTAAATGGATACATTTATTCCCATGTATGCACAGCCTGTGCATTTACACTTCTGTAATGTTCATTTTCTTTGTAATCACTACTTAATTTCACAGCGCATGTCATGAAATGCAGCTTTAAAATGAAAATGACATTTTCCACTTCGGAAATGATATCAACAGATGCACAGTATACATCGAAATTTAATGCAAATGTGCTTTACAGCAATATTAAAATAATTCTGAAATCTAACTCATAAAATACTATTCATTTTTAAATTTTTTCCTTACATTAGTATGTCTGCAGTATCCTAAAACATTTGCTGAGCAACTCAGCTATAAATGAGTCAATATGGCAATGTTCACGTTATTAGCAAAAATTCAGGGTCATTTACGTGTTATATGCAAATTAGGGTAATTTATATGTGTCTCTATGAATCACAGTCGTACGCAAATGTGTTCCGAGGTATATCGGCAGAATTCCGCATTTTGATGATTTTGAACATGCATACAATCTTGCAAGAACTTATTTCAGAGTGTCATGGATGTGTTGCAGACATTTCTAAAGTCTGCAGCATTCTGGAACTATCCCAAGCTTTCTGTGGGAACATGCGAATGGCTCTAGACTAGCCAAAATCAGAATGTAATTAAAAAAAACAAAACAAAATGGAGTCATCTGAATGTCAGCTTTACAACAATCTGAAGCTTAATCCCTGTCCATCCAACACTGTGTGTCACACCCTAGCAAATGAAACAATCATAAAGTTATAACAAAATCACATGCATATTGACATTTATTCATCCTCCCTAAAAAAAGAAAATTTCTACTGTACTACATGTACTACAGGATACATATTAATGATAGGGTATAAAACAAATATCTTTTACAAATAAGCACTATCAGTGTAACTTATTAACCATATATTTAAAATGTTAAGATGCAGGGAAAGGAAAGTTATGTGTTTTCCTTTAAAAATAAGTATGTGACAAAGCAGTTTTGGTTATACCAAACTTGCAAATAGTATCAGTACCTGCTGTAATGAGCATGCTAGCAAAAAAGATTTGGTTAAAGTGATGTCACACCCCCAGGGAATGGTTCTAACTCTTCTTAATGCATCCCTTACTATGTCTTTTCCCAGTTAGGGGTCGCCACAGCAGATCACTGGTCTACTTATGATTGGCAGTAGATTTTACAGTGTCGAGTTGACACCCAACCATCAGAGAAGGCACACACACACTCACACACCTACCGGCATGTCTTTTTAAAGTTTAGTTGATCACAGGGAGGACATGCAGACTCTGCACAGAAGGCGGTCCAGCCAAGAATCAAACCAGTAAGCCTATTGCTGTGAGGTAACAATGCTAACCACTGCACCACCACAGCTGACCTTAATGCACCCCTTACTATATTTCCTAATTCTTGTTCTGTCTTTTCAAAAGATGGCAACTCATGTGAAGGCATGAGGCTGTGTTCCTAGCTGGTCTGACAAAGAGACCTTGATCATAATTTAGCTTTTGCATGATTTATAACTGGAAAAGTCCAAGGCATGCACTAAACATAGCACATGGAAAAAGATTGATATGTGGCAGGATTTGGGTGACCATCTGTCAACCCTGATAGCTATAACTTGCCCTTGTCAGCAGTGCCGTCACAGGTATGCACGGCTGACCAGCTGGTCAGGTGGGTAGAGCTGGGTGTGGTGAGAAGGCCATAGCTTTATAGTTAGTAAAATATTTATGTTTTTAATGGACACACGCACACACACACATGCGCACACACACACACACGTGTGTGTGTGTAAAAGTTAGCAGGTTTGCATAAATAAAGCTATTTATGAAGACTGATCTGTGTACCTGAAAATATTGCTTGTACTGCTATTATGAAATGCTCATGAGCATGATGAATTTTGCTAATGTTTTAACAGATTATAATATTATTATAATAATATAATAGTATAGTAATAAATTAACATATTATAATATTATAATAATAATATAAGAGTATAGTAATAAATAGAAATGTCAGAAAAGTGTGTTAAATAATAATCTGTATATGTAACTGTATAAATCATGTAGTACTTTCTAAGTATTATGAATGGTGACTGGATTTATAAAGTTATGAAATAATAATTACAATTACACATTGATAAATTTTACCATTGCAAGAAAAGAGTTATGAGAGTTTTTATATGAAGCCACTTCAAAATAGAACTAAAACAGTTGCTTAATACTGCTGTTTTTTTCAAACGTATTTCTACCTGCACATATAACATGGCTGAAGTCTGAGACACTACACCATAGTTAAAGTGAAGGTTGTGAGATGGGGAGGGGGCTGCTGTGCCGAGTGAATGACCAGCACACTTTTCTGAGAACATACTGTTTTACTTGCACATTACCTATAATTAGACACATTTCTGCAGAAAAAGAAATGCATACTTCCATGAATGGATACATTTCTATTATACCAGAACGCAGTGTTACATGCATTTTGGAAACAACATTTAAGACACATTTCATATTTCATATTATCACAGTATTGTACTAAATCCATGCAGGTACACACGCAAGTGAAAACAAAAAAGGTAAGCACAATAAGTTATTGTTCTGACAGGAATGAAGATATATTTATATTTATGTGTAAAAGAAATTGAAATACAAGTAAACAAGATTTGCTTTCTCTCTTTTAATGACAGCTGAGGAAGACATTAAATATAGCAGGCAGCAGCAAAAGAGAAGATTAGAGAGATTGGTGGTATCTTCTGGTAAGTATAACAAGTGTCCAAGAAAATATTTTTATTTTACTAGTTCATAGCACGCATAAGGAATCATTATACTAATTTAATGGTAAGAATAAAAGTGAAACAACCACTGCTTTTACAACTGTTTTCTGTTTCACTTTAAGGGAAATAGTGTTATTGCTCTGCGGATATAAGAAATGCAGTAGGATCTTAACATTTCAAGCTAATGTTTGCTGACCAGATTTTTAACCCAATTACCTGCAATAATTACAGAGTATTTTTGTACTGTATTCAATCTATTGCAAGTACATAATTTGAGAGACACATATCCCTTCAAGAAGTCAAAAGCCCTTGGCATTTCAGTTCATCACAAGTATGCATAAGCACTACTCATATCATTCTTCCCAAGAACAAAAACCCATCCCAAATCACTACCCCCATTGTATGCATACAAAAACCCATCCCAAATCACTACCCCCATTGTATGCGTACAAAAACCCATCCCAAATCACTACCCCCATTGTATGCGTACAAAAACCCATCCCAAATCACTACCCCCATTGTATGTATACAAAAACCCATCCCAAATCACTACCCCCATTGTATGCGTACAAAAACCCATCCCAAATCACTACCCCCATTGTATGCGTACAAAAACCCATCCCAAATCACTACCCCCATTGTATGCGTACAAAAACCCATCCCAAATCACTACCCCCATTGTATGCGTAAACACTTCCTGTACACAATTTTTGTTTCAAGAAAGATTTTACTGCAGTGTTTCAATAATGTATAAAATGGAATTTAAACAGTTTTGTGTGGATTATTGTGCTTTCATTGTTTTGTCTTTCACCACCCTTTTTCTTCTCTGTTTTTCTTATTTTGCTTATGTATTCCTTTATATTTTTTTGTTTTGTTTCTCTCCCATTTATTATGGATTTTTTTTTTTACTGGTTCAAATCCCTCAGGAGTAGATCAGACATGCAGCTCCGAGACTATGGGCAGATCAGACTTTGCCCATCTATGGATGTCCTTACCCTGTCAGAGTGGAGGCTCTGGTCCTGCAACCACTGCAGCATATGGCAGCCCAGCCTGGCAAGCCTCACAAAAAGCAGACTTCAGAGCTTGGTTGAGGTTGTACTGGTAGATGTAATGGACAGGAGAATTCAGCCAGTCAAAACTTCTCTTCAATGAGTAGAAGACACGCTATCACAGTTAGTGTCTATCAATGTACCAAAACAGGTCCATACCCCCTGACCATCAGAGTCCTCCACTACAACACCATCTGGCAGTGGGCATGTTTAAGGCTCTGTGCCTGGGATTCCAGCTGGCATTTCCTCTGCCCTTCTTCTATCAATGTACCAAAACAGGTCCATACCCCCTGAACATCAGAGTCCTCCACTACAACACCATCTGGCAGTGGGCATGTTTAAGGCTCTGTGCCTGGGATTCCAGCTGGCATTTCCTCTGCCCTTCTTCTCTTACCTTTTTTCCTTCATCCGCTTACCTTTTTCCCACATACACTACCCTCTTATAAAAAATTTGAAAAAATAGGGGGTTCTATCCCCCACTTCCTCTAGCACAAACCCTTTTGATGTTTTTCCCCTTTTGTGTTCTCCATTTTATTTTGTCTTTCCTATCACCCCCTTTTATTCTTTAATGAAACAGTCAGGGTGTCCAAAAAAGATAGCCTGCATAACAAATTATAATCCTCTTTTTCTTTTAAAAAAAATCCATCTTAGCTTCTATGCAGTCTGTCGCTTTCCTAAAATGCTTTGTGTGGCTGTCCTCAGCCACACTTGCCCAAGATATGTGAAAAAAAAACACCAGCACTTACAATTTTACAAATAACTTTACAAGTTCCTAATGGAAAACTTTATACAACTTACTCTTTTGTGAAAAGTGGGCATGTTTTCATAAAAGACTTCACTTTTCTGTATTCATCGCAAATGCTTTTTGCTGACATTATTTGGATGTACTTGTAGTGCCACTATAAGCTGATTACTGTAACTCATTTGCAAAGCTCCGGACTATGAATACCAGCCATAATGTACTGACCTGTCTCTTAGTCCTGCACTATACTCTGTTGTCATGATGTGTGTGAGGAACTCATAAAAAATGAAATTCAGCATGTTTTAAGGTACATAATTTGAATAAAATAATGAATATCACTATAAAGTGCTTAGTAAGAGATTATTCTTTTGCATCCTCACAAACTTGCCAATCTGGTTGAGATGGGTATTCTGAGGCATTGTGGCAATTGCCTCATGTACACTGACAACCCACTTATTCTTAATAAAACATATAATGTATGTGAGAGGTGTAAATGCACATTAACACTGGAGGCAAAACTCTCTCATACAACTAAAACTAACCCTTAAGAGGCTGCCGGTGACACTTGCACCAAGCCTGCTGCACAGGATAAAGAGCCTGCACAAAAAACTACTTGTGCTGAGGCACTTACAGGTAGCTTTCTTAAAATATTAAGACCTCCTGCACAGCACAATCAAAAAAGGGTCCTCAGTCATTGTTAAAACAGCATCTATAGCTGCACATCTTAATACTATATCCAGTGCCTTGACTGCCAAGTCCTTAAGCCAAGCCAGCACGCAATTAAATTTCTTAGTCATTAGCGATTCTATAGTGAGGCACACCAGTGTCCCACTCACCAGACTGAGTAAGAAAAGAGTCATAGTTAGCTATTTTTCCAGGGCTAGTACCCATCAAGTCACACAGGTACTCAGGTTAATGAAACACAGGTACCAGTATGACTCTGTCATAGTCCGAGTGGGTGTTAATGACCTGATACATACCTCTCTTGTCTATATGTAGTGAGACATGATCGGGCTTGCATATTATGTGTCTCAGGCCGGTATGAGCCTAACACTGAGTAGCATACTACCTTCTCTGACATGACGCCATGTTACAAACAGAAAAAGATTAATTTTAACCATTGGCTTGGCTTCTGGTGTTAATCCAAAGGGATACAATATTTGATGGCCTGGGAGGACATGGTTGACAGGCTATGCTGCTTTACCTGAGATGGTCTGCACTTATCCCCTCTAGGCTTTCAGATATTGGCAAAGACCTTTTCTGCCCCCATAGTGCCTTTTTTAGGCAGTGCCAAACTGAAAAACCTCCTCCTGACTTAACTGAACCTATGAAGGAATATCTGAATGTGGTACTGCTCAATGCTAGAAGCCTTAACAAGAAACTCCACTCCCTGCAACCCTTCCTCTTCCTGGAGGGTGTAGACATCTGTGTAGTAAGAGAGACATGGTTTAAAGTCACAGACAGTAACTCAGCAATGCAAGTTATAATGCCTTTCACACCATTAGACAAGCTACTGCACAGGAGGGAACCAAAGATGGGGGAGTCTCAGTCTATATTAAAACCAGCCTCATGTCCAGACTAATTAAATGGTATGAACCACTGGAACTGATATATGTGCAACTCACCATAAACAGGGTCTTGTACCATATCCTTGCAACCTATATGTTCTCCTCCATGTCCTAAATATCCACACTACCCATCTCAGTGTACTAGACTCCCTCACTGTTCAACCTAATATGCTATTCATGTGGGATCTCAACTACCCTCTGTAGACTGGTAATCCTACACCACTTCTAATGCACAAACCCAGCAATTCCTAAAGTTTGTTAATACCAACATCCTGGGACAGTTGGTTCATTCTCTTACCAGGGGTACAAACATCCCTGACCTTGTACTCATGAACATGGGGGGGCTGGTGTCCCTCACCCAATGTAATGCCTTTGCTCATCAGATCTGACCATAAGGTACTATTTCTTGAAATAAAAATTACATCTGGGGATCCAGCAAAACCAAAAACATTCAGGAACTATTGCAAGACTAACCTCTCTCTTCAAAGTGATGCCTTGGCTAAATTCCAAGCACCCCAAAACTCAGTAAACACCATAGCATATGCTGAGCTTTTCAAAAAATCTCTGTACAGCCATATTGATAGCTGTATAGAGCAAGCTGTGCCCACTCATATTACAAATAAGACAAACTCAAAAGACAAGGAACCCTGGTGGAATCACAATATCAATTTGTTATACAACAAAAGAAAAATAAAACCTGGCTAAGCATAGGAGGAGCAAAGCCATACATACTTAAAGCCTCCTGACCAATCTACAAAGGCAGCTAAGAGGGTTATTAATACTTCAAAGGCTAAATTTGAAAAACTAAAAATAGATTCTCAGGCAAAGGACAACCAAAAAGCCTTTTACAGCAATGTTCATAACTTTAAGGGAAATACGCAACAATGAGCAGACCTTATTGTAAATGGCATCACCCACACTGAACTGGAGGCCATTGTCAACGTTTTGGCTGACAGGTTCAGCTAAATTCACCCCCCAGTCCCTCTGATAGTCCAAAGGAAATACCACATACCACAATACCCCAACCATTACTAAGGAACAGGCCATCAGTGCACTTTCCAAGGCCAAAAACACTACATTGACGCACCCCAAAAACATCCTGGAATGCTTAATAAATGGCAAGAAGCATGACCTGTCTAGTTCACTTGAATCACTTTTCAGCTGGAGCCTAGAATCAGATTTTGTGCCAAGGAATGGAAGATGGCGACAATCATTCTCCTGCACAAAGGAGGTTTAGCCACTGATCCAGGTAACTACAAGCCCATTAGTCTGACCAGCCTCATATGTAATGCCATGGAAAGAATCGTCATGGACATGATAAAGGAGGACATAGATAACCTCCAAACACTGGAGCCATAGCAATTTGGATTTGTTAAAGGAAGGTCATATCTATTAAATCTGGTGGACTTTTCTGAGAGGGCCACCAGAGCACTGGATGAAGGCAAGACTGTACACCAAGGCTTTTGATAAAACGCCCCACTCACATTATAGATAAACTCACTAATTTGGGTATAAACCCTTCTATCACCTGCTGAATAACCAACTGTCTCACTGATAGGACCCAGGAGGTCAAAATAGGTGAGGCCGCCTCCACTAGCAGGGCAGCCACTAAAGGAGCCCCCCAGGCTTGGTACTGGGCCCTCTCCTTTTTGGCATCTACCTCTGAAATGGAAGCAAATGCTGAAGCTGGTTGACTGACTAAGTTTGTAGATGAATGCAAGCTGGGATTTATCACTGACTCCCCTGCAGACACTAGCATTCTTCAAGAAGGCCTGTCCCTGGCTAACAAATGGTGCCAAATCCATGGAATTAAACTCAATGCTAAGAAATGCATAATTTCCCAGCTATTTACCATGTTGATAATACACACCTAAGAGTCAATCCAGTGGTCAGGTACCTGGACACGCATGTAGAGAGTACCCTTTCCTTCAACCACCATGTGGCCATAGTGGTGAGAAATCCTTTTATGTTTTGCAACATATAAGTAAGGGCATGGCATCTAGGTCCAAACAGGTCATTATTCAACTGTACTCCACCCATATCATACCAATCATAGAGTACAATGCTCCCTTCGGTATGTACCTGACCAGGTATATGCAGCAATTTGATCGACCTCAGAGATTCCTTACAAAAAAATACAAGGAGCAACAAACTTGCTTTAAGCAGAGTACCTTAATGCTCTTCCCTCTACTCAGTCTCCTACAGACTGCTGAGGGGGTGATCTATGCCTGGCTTACAAGGCATCCACAAATCCCGCACTTGAATTTCTTCCATAATCATAAGACAAACAGTACCAGGAATATAAGGTCTAGCGACTTGAATTTTGTCTGTGACTTAAACAGAACATGAGAGATATGTGTCCCAGAAACTGCCCCTCCTATGGAATAGGCTTCCCATCCATGTGAAGCTTAGTTCGTGTATTACCCAGTTTATATGCAACCTAGACCAGTGGATTGAGAATAGTAAATTTACACTGGGCCTGGCACCCATGCCCCTTATGGACAGAGGTAGCATATAAATGCCTACCCCTCAATGTCCTATTTGGATACACAACATTGTTATTCTTTCAGGAAAACTTTGATAGGCTTAGAAGGTCCTCCTGGGTCATTAGCCTAGTAACAATCTATGAATGAGCTATGAGGGAAACTGTTATACAGAATCTAATTGAGATTAAAATGTTTGTACAGATATTATATCTTAACTTTTTAGTGACAGAGTTAGCCTATGTTAAAGGCAAATTGTCAAAGTAGAATGTATATCTAATCCCCTTATTCAATAGTCTGTATTTGAAATGTCCTGGGAAAAAGACTTTTGAAAAATTCTGACTAGATGTATAAAGAATAGATTTTATAGCATAAGCACCAATGAATAAAAGGTCTAAAAAATCTAACTTCATCACATATATAAGTTGATAAAGGTGTAGGAGATGTTGTCCTGGACACTAAAATATTTATATACTATGGAAAGTTTACTATCACATAATTCTTTTTTTAATCAAATGGCAGATTTATCAGCAGTTAATACAGCATACAATAGAATAAATGATGTAAAATTAGAGACAATGACAAACCATGTTAGACAGGGACATGTTTAATTAATTGAATGTTGATTTTTCCAGGTTAACTTTTTTATTTGGGATACCTATAATACATGAAAACACATCTCAGTCTCCTCTTTGCGTAAAAATCTCAATAAATGAATTTTAAGAACCACTAGGAATTTTCAAAGAGACAGTGTTGAAAAATCTTGTTCCTATTGCCTTGAATTATATTTGTGAGTTTTGACATTTTCTTTTGAATGTAAAGGAAGTTTCTGTTTTTAATATATTAATGGCACTATTGCCAGTATTGATTTGTATGGAGTTATTCCTCACAAAGCAGACTTTCAACGGTTTAAAGCTTTTCAGTGAAAAATAATACACTATGAAATGAATGTTTCAACCAATTAATTTGTTTCATGAGAATAATTTTGCATAATATTTTTTCTTGATAAATAAGGACTATTATCAGCAATAATAAGGTGTGGTCATGAGAACTGAAATCATGTTAACATATGCCATTTTCTATACATTCTTTGAATACTCACTAGTTTGACTGCTTCATCAATATTTGTAATGTTATCAATTTGTTTGTGTCTTTCAGCTTTTCCCGGTTAGGGGTCGTCACAGCGGAACTCCGGTCCGCTAATGATTTGCAGTAGAGTTTTACGTGCTGGCTTGCCAGGCCTAACACACAACCTTCAACGAAGGAATGCCCATTCACGCATGTCGCCACACAGAAGATGCTCTAACTGAGGATCGAACGGGCAACGTCTAACTGTGAGGCGACAACGCTACCGCAGCACCACCACCGCAGTCTAACAGTTGATTAACTCTGTAAAGTCATAGATATTTAAATAATACAATTCAATTTTTAAACTTTACAAATAAATGGTCTAACACTGAAACTGAGTTTTTCCATATTAAATTAATATGCAACAAAAAATTCAGTTAACCATATATTATGTGTACATTTGTGTATATGCAAATTGTTGCTACCCAGTATTGAAAAGCCAGGTAGTTGGAATTAATTCCTGGTGGCTGCTTGTCTGGAGAAGAATTGGAAATATTGAAGATGTAAGTTTTAGAGAGACTATAATAATGCTTTAAGAGATTATGCTTTCATGAAGTCAGAAAAATTGCATAAATAAAAATAGATTTATACTGACGCAGTCAGACTGAGAAGGAGAGCCCACAGCATTGATCAAATAAATCTGGCAAAGGAGTTCCAACTTTGTTTTAAATGTATAGTGTTGACAGCAGTAGTATCAAGAATGTTCTGAAAAATAACTGAACATTGTGAATAAGCATAATCAACTTTTTCAAACAAGAGGAAATGAACCAGTAGTCATCAAAAAAGGGTAATGTAGTACAAAATACTTCAGAAAAAGGCATATGTTCTTGGAAACAAAAAGGGACAGGTGTGTGAGAGTGTGTGTGTGTGTGTGTGTGTGTGTGTGTGTGTGTGTGAGTGTGTGTGTGTGTGTGTGTGTGTGCGTGTGTGCGTGTGTGTGCGTGTGTGTGTGTGTGTGTGTGTGTGTGTGTGTGTGTGTGTGTGTGTGTGTGTGTGTGTGTGTGTGTGTGTGTGTGTGTGTGTGTGCAAGCAATGTACTTCTAAAAATACTAGAATTAATATTACTGTATCTTAGATTTATAAAATTATAGTTGCAAAACAATATCATGTATGTTTATCTAGTGGTGTGGTTTAATTGTTAAAATTATGAAACATTCTATGTAGGTAAAACAGAACACAAATGAAGTCAAAGAGTCAGCAGACTCTGTTATGCAAAAAACACAAAACAGTCAGAAAAAAATGGCTTGTATAGTACATAGTATTAATATGTGCTATATTTAGTAAAATACTTTTTCTATACATAATTTAATGTAAAACTGGATATAAGGTGACAAGTAATTCAATGATGCTAAACTTAGCTAATTATTTTTCTTGTGAAAACTAAGCATATGAACAACTGAAAGCTCCACATACAAACATCCACTTGATCTAAAATCCTGGTGAATGCACTGTACTAGAGGACTTGGCCCCACTGGATCCCATCAATTCTTTCTATTCTATCCTAAATAAGAACAGTTTATTACCCACCTCCCCATTATACATTTCAGTATTCTATCCTTAACTAGTACATGTTATAGCCCCACCATTTCTCTGTTTCACAAGCATAAGATATATATATATATATATATATATATATATATATATATATATATATATATATATATACATATATATATATCTATCTATATATATATATATATATATATATATATATATATATATATATAGAGAGAGAGAGAGAGAGAGATGTATATGAACAAATAAAATAAAAAAAAAATCAATGACTTCAGGAAAAACAGTTGAGACATGAATGTGTTTTAGCACTTTCATTCTTCATTGTGTAAGAACTTTATCAGAAACTAAATAAAAAGTTGCGCAAACACCATATATAAACTGTCACGTTGCCAGGGCACATCTATGGGCTAGGCTTGTAAAGGCTCCTGGGTCATTAGCCTAGTACACACCTATGAACCTATGAACCTATGTAAGCAACAAGCAACAGCCATAAAACTGGAAAATAACCTATAGGAGCCGTGTGACTAAATAATTATTAGTGTCCAATATTCATGTCACTAGAGATAAAATTCAGTGGGAGGGACCTATGTTAGCCAGTGCAGTGCACACATCAAATTCAAATTTTCCTTTAACCCTGGGGTAGCCTCTGTTTTCAGCAAGAGCTGCCACTTTAATTCTCTCAGTTCTAAGTGTTACAATCTCCAAAGACAATATTAAGCTGCTCAAGTACTAAAAACTTAAACAAGGTAAAATCCTTACATGAAACATTATGTTTTGCCAAAGCATTATCCACATCTCTGTGTTTCACTGATTCTAGATGCTCTTTCACTCTGTTTGATAATTTTCTATATGTTTTACCAATATAAAATGCTTCACAGGTGAAGCATAAACCTACATGCACTACATAGCAACTGTGGCAGTTAAAATTATACATAAATGCAACTTTGTAGTTACGTTTAAAAATGTATTCTGTGCCCTTTGCTTACAAACAATACAGTTGTTACATGGGAACATGCCATGTGGAAGATTAGTGTCATGTAAGATGTTAGTGAAGAAAGGAGTGTCATTCCTTTCAAAGGACTGCTTTAACGTCTTAGATGTTTTATAAGCAAATCTCAGTCTTTCACCAAGAAATAAAACAATCTCTCTATTGGAAGTTACAATGTCCCAGTTCCTGTTGACAATGCTTTTGATAGCAGACATATCTCTGTAAATAGGCACTGGAAAACTTAATGTCCTGTCTATTTGCGCTTCGGCTTTGCCTTAGGCTGAAAACTTAATTTAATGATAGGTTTAAACTTAGTGTGTCTGGTTAAATACACCTCTATGGAGACAGAGACAGTTAACTTTTCTGGGTGACTTCTTTTCAGAAACATAGTTTTAGCACCTGAGATTCTTGAAGGAAGGAGCTATCTTCACTTACTAATCTTGATAACCTGATATACTGCCCCTAATCACATTCCTTTTCACAAAGGTTGGGTGTCGGCTAGAAAACTCCAGGAAATTGTTGTGATAAGTTTCCTTGCAAAATACATTGGACTGTAGTGTGCCTGTGGTGGCATCCAGCTAGATTTGTGTGTCCAAAAAGTTAATTCTGGTGCCAAACCCAGAAATGACAAATCAAAGGAATCCAATACTTTCTGTCTTGCTGTTTACAAACTCAGTGAGTTCCTCATCTGTGCCCCCCCACACAAAAAATATATTGTCAATATATCTTCTGTATAACATGACCTTCTGAAAACCTAAAAGATGTCATAAAGTATGTAGTTCTCAAGGTGCCAACACTAAGTTGTCATAGAATGGGGCCATCTTTGACCCTGTCACTAGCCCCTTGACCTGTTGAAAAATTTTCCCATTGAAATGGAAAAAAAAATATTTTGTAGAACTGTAGCAACAAGGTCGCATATCATTTCAGTCTTAATATTTGAGAAGATGAGTAGGGGTTGTGTCTAGAGAGAAACTGATAGACTAGAGTAATCCTGTTTATGTGTCAGATGTTGGTATACAACGATTCAGTATCTAGTGTTACCAGTTTTAAAACAGACATATTGTCATTGAGCAGGAATAGTTCATGTAAAAAGGCTCATGAATCTCTAAGGAAATAAGGGGTAGTCTGCACTACTGGATTTAGAACACTGTCCACATATTTCGATATTCTCTCAGTTTTTGTATGTTTTTTTGGAGATAAGGGGGTGTTGTGCATTTTACAGTAATTCTGGAATCCCAAACAGTTCAATCTAGTGTTACCAGTTTTAAAATAGACACACTGTCATTGAACAGGAATAGTTTGTGTAAAAAGGCCCATGAATCTCTAAGGAAATAGGGGGTAGTCTGACCTATCGTATTTAAAACACTGTCCACCTGTTTTAGGTATTTAAACGTGATTATGCTTGTGTATGAAGAGTGTTACATACAGGGTGATTGGCATATCTATAAAGAAGTCCAAGGTTCATTTTTAAGTATGAAGACGTTACACTCATCGGAACATATGCAGCATCTAGTAATGCAGTTTTATAAGATCAGTGAACGCATATACTTGCCATAACTGAATTAATTAGATCATTCTGAATTCTTTAAAAGAGGAAATGGTGAATGTATTATTCTAATATACTGATTATGTGTTTATGACTGTGAATTTTGGGTATATGCATTTGAAAGAGTTCAAATTAAATAATTTGATTAGTTGAGCCCTGAAATATGTATTAGGTAGCTGCCAATTTACATGCATGCTGCTATTTGCTTAAGGCTCTTTGATATGTCGATTTTTTTATAACTTTAGGAACTATCACATAGATTATAATGTCTTTTGCTGATTGTTTTTTGATGTTCTAAGTTTGCTGTGAAGTAATAGAGCTTATAAGATTGGGATGTGATGACTTTAATACACTCGGTTTCCTTTAATAAGTTTAATTAACATTAATTGTCTGTAGGTTGAAATTGGTTTTGATGTATTTTAAAAGGAGGGTTGTTGGGTGGGATTTTTATATCTGATGAACCGTACTGGTACTATGCAAAAGTGCTTACATTCTTTAACATTTTTAATTTCTTGAATAAATTCTATTGTTTTTATGCTGTGCTGGTCCTCTGCTTGCCTGAATTGTCGATTTATTCTGAATAAGTGAATAAAGTTAATAGTGTAAAATTGAATGAAAGCACTCTGGCACTAGAAAAGCTCATGTCTAACCTCTACTCTGACAAATTACTTTTTAAGGCCACTGCAGTGTTGAAGGTAGTTACATTACAATTATTCAACCATGTAAACATGGCAGTATTTAATCGAGTCCACTGAGATAGCAGCCTTAGCTAAGCAAACTACTTTTGTTTTCATTTTGTGTTCCTGTGCTCCTTATTATTCTATAAACTCTTGAATGATGCTTTGCATTTCCTTTCTACATTTAGGATTTTGAAGTTTCTAGTCCAGCTTCCAAAGAAACTTCAATTTTTGTTTTTCTGTATTACTTAGGAAATGGTGCACATTGCTCTTTGCATAAATGGAGACGTAGAACTTCAGTTTGTGCATCTATGAAAAATTATATTCAAGATTCCAGTGAGTATAAAAATCAGGCAGAAACTTTGCAATATTTACAGACTTGGCATAATTGCAAAGCATTGTATAAAGAATCCATACACATTGTTGGGTGTAGATTTTAAAATGCTCCTGGGGATTCAATAAACTCCATGTAGGCTTCAGGCAAAGCCTACATGGAGGTTGCATGGTGTGCAGCAGTGTTAATTACATATTCATGATAGGCACCATGTTTAAACATAAACAAGCAAGTTTTCATAGCTAGTAACAGTATTACCAGCCAGGAAACCATGTAAAGTAACATGAATATCAGCAGACATGTAACCTGTTTACCTACAGGCAAACTAGGTCTGTGGAATTGCACGGAATGCCAAAATGATTACCAGGGTTAATAGTATAGCAATGTATATGGTCCAAATGGGTCTATTATATTTTGTTGAATGGGTATTCAGCGAATACCCATTTTTTGAAAACCTAATTATCGAAGCTGCATTTCAGTGAATGGTAACTTTTAACTACGACAAACAAGCAGTTGGCCAACCGAGTGACCGCAAAAAAAAAAAAAAAAAATTGAAAACCTGCCAAGGTGGGGGTATGCTCCCCACACCCACCAATGTATCCCCCCACACACCCTAACTGAATATACTAACTGTGAGATCACACTACAGTGGGGAAAAGGGCAAATTCCAGATAGTGGTCAACCGTTGGTTTGCTTTAGTTAAAAGCCACAATGAAGGAGAAAAGGTGCAATTTTAGCTTAGAAAACAGTTATCCACACCTCAATGGAACTCCAGAAGACAGGAAACAGTAGATGAGCTTAACACAGTTTTAATGCAGTAAGAAAGCACAACACATCATCTTGCACTTTGTTGGGAAATTTCCACACTCTAAGTCCCTTAGGGACTATACCTATCTCAATACAGTCATTTAAATAATCATTGTCCATTTCCAAACTTTTATATTTGTAAATTAAATCATTCAAGGTCTGAACATTCTCATTATATGAGCGACCATGTACATTATTATGGCCATTTAAAGAACTAACGTCAAACTTTCTTGTTAGCCAGTCATTCAAAGTCACTTGACTATTATTGTGAAAATTACAGTCACCTCTTACTGGCAAAGCTCCTGACCGCACAGGGCTGCTCCTTCCTTCTTGCTGGTTAAGTCCATTCACATTACTGCTGAACAAAAACCTTGGGGAAACCATTGCATTCTCCTCGCTGCTGAGATGAACCAGTAACAGAGCTGATAGAGGGCAATAGCCCTATTTTGTCATCTGATAATTCTCTCCTAGGTATATGAAGCCTTCCAGCTTCCTGGTTGCAGGGAACAGAATGTGCTTGAAAAACAAACAATTGGCAGAGAGGTGTAAGCACACCTATCAACTAAGACATCTGTCCCACAAGTTTAGAAACCTCACTGCAGTTGCTGCTACTAAGCCCTGAAGCTCCAGTCATCCTGGAAGCACCATCTATCTCCAAAAACAACTAATAACCACAATGAAGGAGAAAAAGGTGCAACTGTAGCTTAGAAAACAGTTACCCACACCTCAATGGAACTCCAGAAGACAGGAAACAGTAGATGGACTTAAAACAGCTTTAATGCAGTAAGAAAGCGCAACACATCATCTTGCACATTGTTGGGAAATTTCCACACTCTAAGTCCCTTAGGGACTATACCTATCTCAATACATTAATTTAAATAATCAATTTTTTTTCAGCAACAATGCAAATGGAATTAACCAGCGAGAAGGAAGGAGCAGCCCTTTGCGGTTAGGAGCTTCGCCAATAAGAGGTGACTGTAATTTTTACAATAATAGCCAAGTGACTTTGAATGACTGGCTAACAAGAAAGTTTGACTTTAGTTCTTTAAATGACCATAATAATATACATGGTCGCTCATATAATGAGAATGTTCAGACCTTGAATAATTTAATTTACAAATATAAAAGTCTGGAAATGGACAATGATTGAATGTATTGAGATAGATATAGTCCCTAAGGGACTTAGAGTGTGGAAATTTCCCAACAATGTGCAAGATGATGTGTTGTGCTTTCTTAGTTAAAAGCCGCCATTTGCTGAAATGCAGCTTTGATAATTAGGTGCTCAACGAATGGGTATTCATCGAATACCCATTCAACAAAATGATATAGACCCGATCCAAACACATTATAGGACAGTGTATACACTGAGAGTATTGTGGAGTCCTATTTCTGGCATTCTGTATAAAAGTTGTGTACGTGATCTGTAAAAGAACATGGACTGCATTTTAAAATAAACAGTCATGGGAACTGTGTACATTCAACAGATACATCCAGATGATTTGTAGGAATGAGCACAGGGAAAGAGTGCAGGTGAAACTCCCACATGAACAGCAGATGAGGGCATGCTAATGGAAGATGGCTGTAGCAGCAACACCAAGCACATATCTACATGGTGCAGTATTGAATATGCAGTGAAAATGTGTTGTCTGTAACTGTCACACAAGGTGACATAACAATGGAGAAGATGCCTGACATGCACAATGGAGAAGACAGCTATCAGGGAAGTTATATACAATAGCGATTAGCTACATAGTCTGAAGCTGCACAAAATGAGTTGTCTGAATATGACTGTAATGTTAGTATAGGTCTCCACCAACTGGGACACATAATTACAGGCTCATAGACAACAGTAAACAGAAACACACACAATCATGGACAATTGCAGAATAATGCCACCAGTAATCTCATGTTTATAACATAACCATATGTGATTGTGAGTGGTCATAGATGGTTCTGCATGAACATACTTGTACAAATCTTATGAGATGTCAGCAATTTTAAGGGTAATCAAGCACACTGTCCTGAAACTGTAACATATGCTGGAGGTGTTAGGAGGGACACTGCTGTACCTGTATGTGACATTATGATCAATCGTGCATGGCATATATATATATACATATAGATATATATATATATATATATATATATATATATGGCAAAATCCACACTGTCAAAAATGTAACCCATGCCATCAATGTTCTCAAACAGCTATGTATGTACTGTGTGCATCATCAGAACAGATATCACACATAAATCTGTTATATCACCTTGATTGGAGTTCTGCACCATCAGACAGTAATGTGTATACAACAAAATGAATACCTTGGTGTGGCCAGTAAGATGTGTGAGAGCTCACTGTGGCAAAGGTAGTACACTTGGGTTACACATCCCTGGATGATGTCTAAAGAGGTATGTGAAGAAGGGTGCATTATACTCAATTATTGGTGTGATGAATGCTGAGCCCACCTATATCTGCCTACACCCACAGCAGCTGCTGGTTCCCCCTCTGACTCCTCACCTGTGTGCAGCTGTGGTGACCTTGCCAGTGGTAGAGCATTGGATGCCCTTTCCCCTTGTTGATCCTGCTGAAGCTGGTTTCTCAGGATGATGCTGTGAAGCATGCCACAGATGGTGAAGATTTCAGTACATGCATGTAGATTGTAACACAGGGCTCCCACAGATGTATCTAGGTACCAGAACCATGACTTCAGCAGCACAAGCACACACTGTGATATTTCTGGTTTGAGTCTCTGCCTCATTATAGCATTCTTCAGCTGGTGTGTGTGCATTTCTGTTGGGTGTCATCAGCCATGGTTCCAGTGTATAACCTGCATCCTCCAGTAAATGACCTTGTGGGATATCACCCCTAGTGAACATCTGATACAGTTGGGAGTTGTGCCAGATATATGAGTCATGGTAACTGCCTCGGTTGCAAGCACACACATTCAAGATGATTCCTTTGTGTTACACATGACTTGGAAGTTAATGGAGTGGAAGTCCTTTCTATTTATGTACACCCTTCCCTTTTTCCTGGGTGGTGCCTTGATTTCTATATGTGTACAGTCTATGGCACCCAGTACTTCAGGGTAGTATGCTGCAGGGTAGGACTCCTGCATATTTGTGGCCCAGTCCTCAGGTGTATGGGGAAAATATATGTAGCCAATGATATGTTGGAGCATAACATTCAGAAAATGAAGGAGGATCCTGCATGCTGATGCCCGAGAAACCACAACATATCTCCTGTTGGTTTCTGAAAGGTTACTGTAGCCAACATTTTAAGGGCTGCACATACCTTTTTCTCGACCGGTATTTGACCTATCATTGATTACAATGCCACCTTTGGTATGTACCTAAGCAGGCATATCCAACAACTGGGATGTCCACAGAGTTTTCTCACTAAAAGAATGCAGGGCAAAAGTAATATGTCCTATGCAGACCACCTAAGGCCCTATTCCTGTATTCTGTCTCCTACAGGCTTTTGAGGGGAGATCTATGCCTGGCATACAGGGCATTGTCAGACCCTACTCTGATGGACCTCCTGCATTTCCACAAAACAAACAGCATCAGAATTACCCACTCTAAAGACTTAAACCTTGCCTGTGATATAAATAAGGACCTGCTGGAGTGATAGATATGTATCCCAGAGACAACCCTGTCTATGGAACAGGCTCCTCATCCATGTGAAGCAGAGTTCCTCCCTAAACCAATTCAAGTGCAACTTGGACAATTGGATGGGAAAACAGAAATTCCTCCCTGGTTTGGCACCTATGTCTCTAATGGACACAGGTAGCCTGCAAATGGTTCATCTTCCAGGCCCATGCTTACTCTTATCAAGGGTATCAGAACTTGTCAGAGATTTGGGATGCATGGCTAGGCTTAAAAAGGCCCTTGTGTTCATTAGCCTATTAAACACCTATGAACCTATGGGTTCCCCTCTGTTTTCCCTTGGTGTGAGTTGAGGATGAAGAGTTTGCAAAATTCCTGTAGTGTATCTCTGCCTACCCTGTAGCGCTCTACAGTTTCCACCTCATGTAGATTGTGATAAGTTACATGGAGTCTAATAAGTCTTCTCTGTCTTGGCTGTAGACTATTAGCAAAGGCAGCAGCATAGAGATTACCCTGTTGCACATACACAGGAATTAAAGCAACAGCAGCCCCTGACATTCTTTCTGTTTAGATTCCTTTCCATGGCTGTATTCCAATAGGTTTTGGATTTCTCAGGGAAAACCAGCAATGATTCTACACGGTTGCTTTATAGCTTGTTGAATAGCTCCTCCATCTTGGATTACGTGATTAGTATACAATTCAGCTGCTTATGCTGTAATTAGTGTACCATGTTATTTACAGTGTTTACGTGTCTCTACATGCTGTGTAGAGCTGCTTACTGAATTCAAAACAGTACACTCTCATGTGCGCGTCACATTGCGATGCTCATATGGTATTAACAGACCATGTAGGGGTCCTTGAATCCGTCTTCTTAGAAGAACAGTGCACTTAAAGAAATTGACTATAGAATTCTTTCACTATAGCAAAGTATTTTTTCTCTACAACTGCAGCATATTTCCACAGGATGATATCTGACAGCTCTTTTTTTGCAAACTCTACAATTTATTTTCATTTCTACATGCTTGTTAACAGTCCTGATACAAAAAATACACTTGAAGTCCTTAGGTTGTCATTCATGTGCTCTGTAGTAACCTTGAAAGCTAAATTAATAACGTTACCAGTTAAACACAAAATGTTTCCACCTGCAGGAAAATGACAACTTTCTGCAATTATTATTACTAGTAGTAGTAGTAATATTATTATTATCTGATAAGTGCACAGCTGCAAAGTCTTTCACTTTCAAAAGGCAAGCTACTGGAATTTATGGAACTAGTATTGAAATGAACCACTGATTCCCATGATACCTCAGAGGATTCTCTTCAGACTCATGCTAATCTTTACCACGGGGGGGGGGGGGGGGTTGTATTCTGCATTGTAAGTGCCGAGTGCAAAGCATGTTGTGTTGACGTCTTTTATCTCTTGCCTTTTCTGTTCTAGACAACTTGGCTAATCTTTTTCAAAACAGTTTTTGTGCATTACGTCTCTTGACAAATGAACAATTTTGATTCTTAGTTCATTATACAAGACAAAAGCAAGAATGAATATATCAATTTGGCTCTAGCAGTTGTCTAACTATATTTCCTGTATTTTATGCATTTTTAGGACAATGCAGGAATTTCCATCTTCTTTTCCCACCCTTAACCGTTGTGTACTTGAGTGCACTACAAATTCAGCAGTAGTCATATCCATTGGTATAGACAGGTAAAGCCCTTACCTTAACCCATATGACCCAAGAACAGCTGGTTGCTCAGACACTTGCTGTAGCTCATGCAGCAGATGAAAGGAGTGAGAAAGTTTAACCTGCATGTCTCTTTATAAGAAAGGAGGACATGTGCTCAGAAGCATTCTTTCTATGGTAGAATCCTTATAGTAAGCTAGTTATTTTACAGGGCTATTTTTTCATCAAGGGGAGCATAACAACATATCATATAACATAAAGATATAACAATAGACTGCAAAGGCCCACTTCAAGCAAGTCCTTTACACACCAATGAGCATGTATGCAGAGAATCAGGGCTTAAAATCAAAATCCTCTAACTTGCTAATGGATGATGGCATGATTCCCAGTATTCTAAACCTCATCCCTAGGGAATGGTTGCATGTATTTCTTCTGGGTCAACAAAGTGACCGGTGAGGAAGACAGAAAAAAAAGATATGAGTGCAATCTATGGCATCCTGTGGAGTATTAAATTGAAATTTATTGAGCTCCAGAATCAGTTACATAAACTAGGACATCACGTGGCCATATTAAATTGAATTTATGAATCTATTGATTTGTACAGAATAAGACATGCCAGCATTACAATGAATAAAAAGGCATAATGTTAGGACTTATATGCTGACCTATGATCACAAAGTAATTGCCTAAAGATATAGTTTTTCCCTTTCCATTTCAAGATTTCCATCTTATATCATCACTGAACATGACTTTTTTTTCTATAAAAGGACCTTTTATCTGAAAAAAATGTAGATATACACTTTTTTTCTGTTTGGTTTAAGCATGCCTCTTAAATTTGCTACTTAAGAATTTTAGACAAAGCCAAAAATAATGGAGGGAACAAAAACCCCAAACCATGCACAATTTTTAAATATTACTCTAATTCCCATAAAACATGAATAAGATAATACATTTTGCATTAACTTGCATTGTATGAACAATAAGAAACATTAAGGGCTAACTGTAATCATTAGTGATTTACCAGGAAATTATTTAAGAGGGGCTTGGCAAAAATATGAGGCAAAATCGGAAATATTCTGCAAAATGAAGAACAGTTGTCAGATATAGGCTTAGATGACTGCATTTTTTTTTCATATAAGACATGATGACAGACATTGTCAGTGACATATAATTTCCAAATAAACATTGCATTAGTATAAACAATGTGTTTACTGAGCCAAGTTGAATAAAAAAGGTCTGCTGTTTTTGCTTCTTTTTTCTATAAGCAGTTTACGGTTCATTTTATCATTATAAAAAAGAAAGTGGCAAAGTAAATTCACACTAAAAATAAAATCACAGTTGCAATCATTTGAACTGATGATTTGTTATATTAAAAGTATAAGAATAAAAGGAAGCCACATCACAATATGAAACAATAATGATTTTACCATCCAAAGTAATCACATAGTAACTCAATTATCTTGCTGGTCTTTCTTTTGATGCCTCCACTATGGCTTGTTTAGATAATCTGAATGTTTACATTACAGCTGGACGAAAATGACCAGGCATAACCTTGTCCAGATAAGCAAAAGATAAACCAAGATGCTCAGTGACATCATGAGTGCATCATGGTCAATTCAGCATGGAGGTTGGCGTAATGGTTAAGGTGTTTACCTTACAGACACAAGGTACAGGGTTTAATTCTCACTTGGGGTAATTGGCTAGGCTTAAAATGGCCCACAAGGACAATTAGCCTAGTATAAACCTATAGGGTAATGAACAGCATTGCTTATCACATCTCATATGGTTAAGGCATGTACCCCAATGAGGAGCCTCTCCCAGAGACCATGGCTCAGGCTTTTGGCCGTATCTAACTACATGGAGTAAAAAATGAGTTTGCACAATAAAGCACATTATCCTAGCAAGTGCAAGCACACAAGTCTAAAGTGAGGATGTAACCAACATCATCAGATAAATAAAATAAGAAATGAGGAGCAAGGGAACGCCTGGGAACAAACAGGCACTGAAGGATGGAATGAAGTTCATGGATCAGAAGTTGTGGAAAGTTTGATCATTAGCTTTAAGGTAATGTACATAACTAAACAATGCCTCACAATGCAAGCATACTGGACAAACATACAAATAATGTGGTAACAACTGTACAGATTTAGGGACGACTTGTAAAGAATGTGCCTAGACATTGGAAAAGTGTATAGAATAACATTTGTAACAGTAGTATGCTAATGTCTGAACCACATAGGTCTGTCATTAGTTACAGCAGTCTTCAACGATATGCCAGACAACCATAAATGTCAGGAGGAACAGACTATATAATGATGAAGTGAAAAGAGGACAAACTGTCAAACTCAGGGCTGCTATAGGAAAATGGGTGGGTTTGGTCCATCTCATCAGCATAAGATACAGGGTTTGATTCTGACCTCAGGTTATTATCTAGGCTTTAACTGACCCTTTAGGGCAGTTCACTTATAAGATGAGGGTGCTGGAAAAATGATTAGGATGTTTACATCATGAGCAAAAAGTACAGGGTTTGATTCTCACTAAAGGAAATTAGATAGGGTTAAAATGACCACACCACCCCTGCTGTACCACCTTAATAATGGGTGCTAACCCTAGCCCTAACACTGCCCCTCCCCCAAACCTAACCCTAAACCTTAAGGTCATTAAAACCTTCCTGTATTACTGTCACTACACAAGACAGATGCAGACACACAACAATTCACAAAAACACACAATCAACACTACATCCATGCCCTAGCCTAACCCTTACCCTAAAACACACAAATTCAGACAAAAACACACTTGTCATTCACACACACCCCCGAGCCTAACCGTAACTCACATAAACACACACATAGACACACATGCTCTCACCCCCCAACCACACTTACCTGTATCGACATTCCACATGTTCAACATGTCCACTGTATGGACATCCACACCTTTGTCCAGCATTTAGGCATCTTTACTGTCAACATAAAATCATGTTCACTGCATTTGTCAGACAAATTTGCATTTTGTCGAATGCAGGGAGAACTATATATTTATAGATATCTATATCTATATATTATATATACATTTTATATACATATATATATATATATATATATATATATATATATATATGGATCTACCTGAAAAGAACAAAAACCCACTTATTGTTATCTCATTCAGGGTAAATTACTAGGTTTTCATTGTCTGTATTACTATTTAAATGTTGGCCTTTAACTGCTGGCTACTATCTGAGGAAGGGCATGTTTGCCTGAAAGCACTTATTGTGCACTTTCATTTATTTTAAATAAATGTTTCTACATTTTTACTCGCCTTGGTGTCTCCTACTACTATTTTTAGGATTTACTTATTGGAATCTCTAATGACCAAGACGACTTCGCCGAAACCACACTTTAACGAACACTTGAAACACCAGAAAATTACTGTGCGAAAGGAACCACTTGTCCAAAATGCTGAACTTTGCCCCTTTCTCAACTGTAGTACTAGCTCAGAGTTGGTATATTTGATTAGTGGGGTTGGGGTGAAGTCCCCCACATGGGTGGGTGTGATTTGCTTCAGTGTGCATTTTTTTTTTATGGATGGACAAGTGGTTAGTTTCCCTGAGTAAGTTGTTGGTGTTCCAGGTGTTCATTAAAGTGTGGTTTCTGCGAAGTTGCATTTGCTTTTAGAGATTTGGTAAGTGGGTTTTCATTCTTTTCAGGTAGACCCATACAGCTATATTTAAATATATATATATATATATATATATATATATATATATATATATATATATATATATATATATGTGTGTGTGTGTGTGTGTGTGTGTGTGTGTGTGTGTGTGTGTGTGTGTGTTTGTATAGAGAGACAGATATAAATACAGATCAACACATGTAGTACTAGTGCCACCATGTTTCTTATCTAAAATTGACAGAGGAGCCATAGGAAAAAATTTCATCTATAGCATCTTCCTTTGCCATCCTTTGCACAAATTCAGTTCTCCATGGTGGCTGCCAATGCATACAGGATGGTGCATGCAAAATCTTTTTGGGTGTCAATTCCCTGCCATTTTTCTTGAGATCTTTGAACTGAAGCAATGGTAGGTGATGCTTATGGTAGTGTTGCATTTAGACAGCACAGATGGTGTGAGGAGGAGTCGAACATTTTGTACACCTACTTGTAAACAACTGCAGCTGAAGGCTACTGCAGTGGGGCAAAAATGGATCTCAGTACAAAGCAGTACAAGTCTGAGGCATGAAATAGTCTAACTAAGAATGTCACTCATGCTCCTGGCATCCCATGCATGGGGGAACAGTGTCATCATCATTATAATATAATAAAATGGTGCAAAGCCAACCTCCTTGGCCAGTGAGAGACATATTATGGGGAGACTCCACCACTTTAGCATTGTAATTACATCATCCAATAAGTATGCAAACCACTACCATGACATGGCAACATACACTACTTCATTACTTTTTTTTCCTTACAAGTAGACCCATCACAGATTGAAGGAAACTGGGAGGTGCATTGAGAGAGACTATAACATGTCAGAAAGGCACAGATAAGTATGCTGCAGTACCAGTGGATGTACCAACAAGTACGGCAGTTTCATGAAATCAGGGCTCAAGTGGTTGTCATACAACTACATAATTATACACATTTTAACTGTGCAAACCCTAAGTGCATGTAAGATTTTCTCATATAGCTATGAACTAGTTCATTGCCAGCTATGGTGTGATGGGTGTTGGTTCCTTTCCACCCAACAGGACATTCATATGTTTAAATATATTTCATATATTTTACATATCTGGCCAATTAGACTATAAAAATCAATTACAGATGGACAACTTATTTAAAATAGGAACTGTAGCTGTAGAACGTTTGTTACATGGAAGCTCCTCCTGGTCTCACTTGTTCCGTACCTGGCCCTAGATACTCATCCCCATCTTTCCCCCTCTGCTTATTTTACAGAGCACTGACAGATGAAATTATGAAGGTCCTTCCCTTAGACTGTTTGTGTGCTTTGAAATTGCTTTAAAGTGTGTGTTCCTCATTGCTGGCTTGACTACCTTTATATTGCACTGCAGTTACCTCTTGTAGCTTGTTGTTAGTTTCTGGTGCCTTTTCACTTTTGGCTAACTAAAGTGTGTTTTTATATTAATAAGACTGACAATGCATTTCTAGTGGCAGTAGAAAGGTAGCCTGGTCTGTCTTAGTTTGGATACATACAGGTCAGCTCAAGTGAGAATTACTTGTTGGAGCTAGTTATTTGATTTGTTTCTGATACCTTTTTTACTTTTGGCAAGCTAAAGTGTGTTTTTACATTAAGAAGACTGTGATGGCAATTCTGCTGGCAGTAGAAGGACAGCCTTGTCTGTCTGAGGTAGGAGAGACATACAGGGGTTTAAAGTGAGAATTACTTGTCATAGCTAGTTAGTACATTTTTACTTTTGATTATCTAAAGTATCTAGTGACAGTAGAAAGGTAGTCTGGCCTGTTTAAGTTGGGATATGTACACAGGAAGGCTTAAAGTTTGATTGCTTCATTGGCCAGAGGGCTTTCTAGTTAGTTTTGTCACTTTTCTTTGAGTCTATATATTTGGTGGGTGTGCTCAGCTCTTGGCTCACTTCCACAGTTCCCAAATGCTTGGCATCTTTGCCTGTATTCTTAGAGTGTTTGGCTTCCATCTTTGCCATCCAGGCTGAGATGGGCACTTTAAATTGAAATATATAACTTTTCTAAGCCATTTCTGAATACTGCTGCTGCATTTTCAAATTATTTTATTGCATTTTACTGCATTTCGTCAAAATAAAATGCACTTGTTTTTCTGTAGTCTAGTTGCTGCTTCTGTGCTTTCAAATCACCTTAAAGTATGTGTATATCATGCCTGGCTTGTCTGCTATGGAGTCACCTTATAATTACTTGTAGCAATTTGTTTGATCTGTTTCTTGTTCCTTATATAAATTCTGCTACTCGTCACCTTAGTGGAATTTAGCAGTTTCTTGTATAGACCCAGGAACTTAGGAATTAAATTTTCCTTATAAAATTTCTACTGTAAATTTACCCTGTACTCAAGTGCACAAAGAGCAACTTATCTGTGTAATGAGTAACACTTCTGAATGAATTCAGTCATCCATAGCCTAGTTGTAGCTTCTATCTTCCCACCACCCAAGTTATCTTGGTAGTTAGCCTAAAAAAGACATGATACCATGGATAAGCACTTTTCCAATCTCACTGGCACCAGCTTGGTATTTATGAGCATCCTAAGACAATGTAGGAATTTTCTCATGTTCACAGACAACCAACTAATCCTTAGAGTAACAAATATAGTACATGAGTGATGTACTTATACAATATCACTGAAAGCAAGATTCTCATACAAAAGCACTTAAAATAACAATCAGGTTGTCAGTGATGTAAGCATTATGCCCACCACACATAGTACTGGCCCAAGACATAAAGCAACCTTCCTAAATCCCAAAGATCTCCCAGACATTAGACCTCTAAAAAGAATCCTCAGCAACCCCAAAAGCACTCCACCAAGATGGCACTAAACACAATGCATACAGCCATTCCCTTTGATCACTCAACTACAAAGCCCATATGGCAAGCCAATACACTACCCAAACATTTTATCATAAAAGTCTCCATTGTGGACATACAGATGTCCTGCTAACTAGAATTTATAAGGAGAACATCTTGGTTGGTTGGTTGGTTATCTAACAGGGGCCAGGATTTGTCAAATTCACCCATGCCTCAAGTCATTAAATCACAAGTACTTTGATGATTCAGTCATAGTCCATGTAGGTGCAAATGATCTGAGACATGCCTCTAAGACTATATGAAGACAGACATTATAGAGCTCTCAGACTTTGTGTCCAAGGCTAGTGCAGCATTCTACCCCCACCAGTGATGATGCCACAATATGAACGCAAAATGACTAACTTCAATTATTAACTTAGTTTTTGATATAATTCCAAGAGGGTACAGTATTTGTCAGCATGGAAAGATATGGCCATTCACTCGTGTTGCTTTACCAAAGATGATCTGCACCTGTCTCTTTTAGTCTTACAAATACTGACTAAAAGATTGTCCTCCACCGTAGTGAGTTTTGTAGACAACGGCAAACTTAACAACCTTCTAATATAGCAAAACCAATCCAAAGGAATCTAAAGGTGTTACTGCTCACCCTGGAGAATTTGAACATCTGTCCAGTTAGTGAGACATGGCTTAAATCTACTGAGAGATCCCTGTCAGTGTAAAGCCGCAATGCTTTCCACACATTCAGGCCAGCTGCTGCTCAGGCAGGGACCAAAAGTGGAGGTGTCTCAATCTATATCAGCAACAAACTCAGCTCATGACTAATCAAGCAGGAAGACGTATTTGAGATTCTCCATGTCCAGATTTCCATAAACAAAGTCCCATATCATATCCTTACAAGCTTTTAGTTGGCCTCTACTACCCAAGAAACCCATAGCTCATACTTGGACTTGATGGAGGCCCTCACCATTCAACCCTATACCATTCATGGGCAATTTCAACTACCCCACTATAAATCTGTATACTTATACAATTCCAGTCTTAGTCACTCAGAGATTTTTGGACTTTGTAAACACAAACATCTGAACAAGGTAGCCAATATGCCCATTAGGGGTGTAAACATACTCAACTTGCTGCTCACAGATATGGGTGAATGCTGTGTAGTGTTCTCTTTGTTAAGGTCAGACTACAAAGGTGTCTTCTTTATAATAAAAATCCTTTTTAGTGATCCCTGGATAACCCTATAACATTTAGGAACTATTCCAAGGCAAACGTCCTACTACTTTGTGATAACTTCTCAAAAATTCAAGCCTCTCCAAACTCTGAAAACTCAGCTGCCTATGTGGACCTATTCACAGAAACCTTGTACAATCATGCCAATAAATGCATAGAGACAGCTATGCTTAGCAGATATCAGCTCAGAACTAAAAATAAAACAAAAAAAACACCCTGGTGCATAAATGTGTTGTACAACAAAAGAAAAAAAGTGACAGAAAAGCTTAGGACAGGCAATACCTAGCATGAAAAAAATCACACGAATCAGTCTAAAAAAATAACAAGAGGTCAAATTAAGTGTACTAAAGCCAGATTTTAGGTAAAGATAGCCTCCTTTCAAAGGACAACCACAAGGCTTTATTTAGCTATGTCTGAATCATCAAAGGCAGCACATAGCAGTCTGCAGAACTGATTTCAAATGGTGGCACCTACAAACAGTCAGAAGATATAGCAAACCTGATGGCTGATTAATTCAACTCCAATTGTACATGCCTCTCTCTCCTGGCCAGTTCCCAGGAAATGCCATCAAACAAAATCCACCAAACTATAACTAGCAGCAGGTCCTAGATGTGCCCTTCAAAGCCCTAAACACTACATTGATGGGCCCTGATAATGTTCCAAGATCCCTGCTAAATAACCTGAAACATGACCTATTGGCAGCATTGGCATCACTGTTTAGCTATAGCTTCAAAAACAGGTTTCATGCCAAGCAAATGGAGAACTACAATGGTCACCCCCTGCATGAGTAGGCCACCAATAGACCCTGGGAACCACAACAGAACCATAAGTCTGACTAGTCTCATAAACAAAGCCATGGAAAGAAATATCATGGAAATGATTGATAATGGCATAGAAAACCTTCAAAGACTATATTCAATCCAATTTGGTTTCTTTAAGGGCAAATCATGCCTAATCACTCTAGTGGACTTCTTTGAGAATGCCTACCTTAACCTGGCTAAGACACTTAATACAATACTCCACTCAGGCATTGTACACAAACTCACTGATAGAGGCATAAAATCCTGTGTAACACATTGGATGGCCAGCTGGCTCTGAGATTGGTCCCAGGAAGTTAGGATAGGGGAGAACACCTCCACAAGGAGGCCATTCACTATCTGAGTTTCTTGAGGCTCTGTGTTACATCAGGTCTTTTTTGCTATTAACTTCTCAGGAGTCTTAGCCACTGTCAAGGGCCTCTGGCTGACTAAGTTTGCAGATGATTACAAACTATTAGCAATCATGGAAACCCTGCCAAGATACTAATATCCTACACAGAGGATTAACACAGACAAGTAACTGGCACCAAAGCAACATTTTAAAACTTAATGCCAAGAAATGTAAAACAGTACCCTTTGGAATTCAGCCACCCTAGAAAATTACCTTACCAATAACACACCCCATAGAGCAGAACCAGTAGTCAGGGATTTGGATATGTATGTAGAAAGTTGTCTAGCTTTTTACCAACATGTGCACTAAGTTAGTAGGGAAATTATTCTACATTGTGCAACTTATAAGCAATGGCATGGTATCTAGGTACAAGGAAGTCATCATTCCACTGTATGTGTCCCTCATTAGGCCTATCGCAGAGTACAATGTTTCCTTCAGTATGTACCTGACCCAGCACATGCAACAACTAGGACAGTCAGAGAGGTTCACAAAAAGAATATAGGGAGTAAAAACATCTCTTATGCTGATATCCTCATAGCCCTATCTCTAGACTCTGTTTCTTATGAACAATTGAGAGGCAATCTTGGAATAAAAGGCATACTTGAATCCCACTGTAATAGAAATTTTGCATATCTCCAAAACGAATAATATCAGAATTACTTGCTCTAGGGATTTAAACTTTACTTGCACATAAATAGCACATGATGGAGGGGATGGATATGGGTCAAAGAATTCTACTTATCTGGAACATGCTTTCCATCCATGTCAGGCAGAACTCTTCCCTAACTCTATATTGTATAAAGAAGCCTGGACTAGTGGATAGGAAAGTAGAAAGACACCCTGAGTCCAGCATCTATGTATCTAACAGAGACAGACAGCCTATAAATCTTGCCATAGCTTACATATACCCCTTTAAACAACCTCTAAAGCACACAATCGTGGAATACAGTTGAGATGCTTGGCTAGGCTTATGAAAGCCCCAGTGGTCCTTAGTTTAGAATACACCTATGAACCAATAAAAAATAAAGATCATTAGTCAGATATGCCACTCAAGCTGTGTGACTACATTTCAAGTCTTTTGCAGCTATTTTTACATATTTAAATAACTGATTACTTTGCTGCTATTTTTTTTTCCATTGGAAGTAATATTAAAAGGTCGCAGCATGTGAACACTCATCGTTAACACTACTGGTGTGAGCACACTGAAGCACACATAGGAAACGTTATTGTGAGTACTGTTCACTATCATGCATTATAACTTCAACATTCCACAATGGGAAAATGTGGGAATTGAAGCTATTCTATTTTGAAGTTGGAATTCCATGTTGTCAACTGTGTTTCATGTGAACACAACCATTTTTTCATTGTTAATACACCCATGAATGCATTAATTAATACTATTATTAACACATAAATTACCAATATTGCATGTCTACTTCAGCCAGTTAAGGAGTCACACCACACTGGACCCTTGAGCTGCACAAAATAGATGCATGTCAGACATTTGCAAATGTTAAAAGTTATTCATTTCAAACAAGTACAGTGTCACAATTTTAAAAAAGTAACATGTACACCTTTGTAAGCTTTAAATCCTGCACCAACGTGTTCAAATCATTAACTTGCACCAAATAAAGACTCGCTAGAAGCACGCTGTATCACAATTTAAATGTAGGTTACCTCTGCGCTGGGAATTTATACTGCAGTACTCTTGATCATGGGTGCCTTTTTTCTCATTTTTTGAAATAAATTTCATTGTGATAATGGGAGGACAGGACAGATCTGACAATGAAAATGAAGGTGTGGGTACAACCCAAGTTTTGTACAGAGTACCCATAATACATATGTAAAATATCAATTGTATCCTGTATGTCCAATAAATGTCTTAAAGCATAGCATAAACCTATTCCATTGTTTTCAACTATGAATATATGTTTAATGTGTAATTCAAGTTTGCATTGTCATAGATATCATTCTTAGTTATTAGGGATCTTCAACTACGTCTGGAGTATTTGTGCAGCCACATCACATAATTTTAGATACTATGGCCAATATGCTGATCACTGTTCAGTCATATGTCTTCTCAGAGTTACCTGTTTCACACTCTCTTTCAAAGTGTGAGTTTGAAAAGCATGGTTCTTTAACAAATCAGTGACTGAACAACAGTCCAAATGAGGCAGACATGGAAGGCTTTATTAGCTTGTCAAACTCTTATTCCCCATTCTTGTGGTGCTCTGGTCTGTGCATCGTTCTGTAAACCCCAACAGGATAGTTATCTCCCTTGCTCATCATGCAAATTGAGTGATTCTGAAAGTCTAATGAGTTGAGAATTAATTAGCATATTCAAAGTGCTTACACAGGTTTAACTCTACTTTCTTTCCCATGCTCCGGCAAAAAAAAAAAATGTTTTCACAATTGTTTCAGATCTAGGAAGGATTCTTTCAGAAATATTACAAGATATGTCTTCTTTCATACAACTGCACCTTTGTAAGATGTTGATATTTATTTGCTTTATGCTGTCTAGAAGCATTGTTTCATTATAATTTATTAGTCATCAGAAATGTTTTGAGGGTTTCAGGACTCACACACACACACACACACACACACACACACACACACACACACACACACACACACACACCACACACACACACGTCTATATTCTTTAGATTTTTTTGGGGGGATGTATACCTATTCATATGTGACGCTGCAATGGTGGAAAAGTGAACATGTATGCAAAATTATTGTTTAGTGCAAGTTTCGGTTGTGTTCCAGTTCATATTATTGCTATGCCTATGAGGCTGAGTGTCTGATAAGTGGACATTCTTGCATTTGTTAGTCCATTCGCTTTGTCTTTTTGGTGGGGAGGATGCATCAGGACTTTTTACTGATGGCTATATTTTTATAGGTTACAGTTGTGCTAAGTGTTGGGGAGCAACTTGCATTTTGAGTTTAGACTGTTGGCTGTATTTTTTCAGGGTGCAGCTATGCTTGTGTTAGACTTGAGTAAAGTGTTAACTGAGGGCATATATGTATATTATAAAATTATTGTAAAACTGTGTGCACTAACAGTGTAGTAACATGAGTGTTGATAGCTGTTTTTTATTCCATAATAACAGGGATATGGCTCCTAAGACTGCTAAGAGCACATCTTCATGCAAGTCTCATTTTTCAGAGGATGAGAATGAGGTTATAGTACATGTCTTATGTCTCCATGATGGATGACTCCTTGATGTTCAAGCCTTTAACAAGCCCTTCAGTGTCCATGTCTGATAATCAGTGATTGACATTGCTGTCAATGGTCATGGCTGTAATTATAAAAAGTCCAACATAGGGTCGCTGATATGATACATAGTTCCATCATCAGAGAAGAGGCCATGGCGTGGGTGAGGAGAGCTACAGGTGGTGAGTTATCTACCGCGTCACCATTTACCAAGACAGAGGAGTTCCTGGCATCCCTTAAGAGTGTAGGCAGCTCCTCAGAGTTCAGAGTCCAGTGTTGGATGTTAGGGCAGAGATGGAGTGGTTCCAGAGAATTTTGACTAGTGATGTCACAGGTATGTCAGCCTAACTTTAGTAAGACCCCCATCTGCAGGTGTTAGTCACATGAATGCTTATAACACCTATTGCATCTAGCTACATCTGGCATCGAGGTGCAACAACCATCTACAAATAATATAGCAATACTTACATGTGTTGTTATTTTCATCAGTAATCAAAATAACAGCACTTTTTTGTGCTGTTGTGGTATTTGTAAAAACTAAAAGAAAAATCTAGCCAAGCTAGAGTTTCCACAGTCTGATTCTTTAAATTGCATTAGAGGCACATGGAATATAGGCAAATGACCCTTTAAGGACATCAGGTGTTTCAGCTATATGGCAGTTCTGAATGTCCATGAATTCTTTTTCTTTTTAAGTTTGTTATGGACAAATTCAGGCCAATAAAGCCAAACCTCACTAGCTGTGGACATGCATGTTTCAGCCTTCTTATGGCTTAATCAGCACAGCGTTAGTGGACTGTTGTCTGTTGTGGATGTGTCTACATGGAGGCAAGGTCATCCATGTGGTCATGGCCATGGAAGTGGTGGTGATAAGAGCTCATCCAGCTGACAACATTCACATTTAGGAAGCACAACAGCTTACAGCCAGTGTCAAGAAACAACCCATGCACCTTCTGACAGACATAGTCCTCATGGATGGGGGCATGCATGGTAAACTCGACCCTTTTCATGCATGGCTTTGACTTGCCTAGTATGACAGAGAGTAGTGATGGCACATAAGCTGACACTGTGTCTCTGAAGGCACACACACACACCCATAGTGGCCATGGTAAGTCATACAGACACATGCACACAAACAAAAACACACACACACACACTCAATACCATCATCATCATGGACTTCAACACATTAATGCACAAACCCCATGCCTGGACACACTGCCATAAAATGTGCAGAATTGATCAAATGGCAGCAAATGGTGGAGTTCATAAGAAGCTGAGAATTAAAATAGAAGGGAAAATAGTGGAACAGGTTAACAGCATCATGCATTTGGGAGGGATGGTTGAGGAGAAGAGAAGTCTGAATGAGGAATTCAAAGATAGAATCAGAGGGGCTGCAGCCAAGTGGCAGAGAGTGTGAGCTGCAATACATGACAGAAGAATGCCAAAGAAGCTGAAAAGAGTGGTGTACAAAACAGCGATGCACCGAATCCTACTGCATGATGCAGAAACCTGGGCAGTAAAGGCAAAGCAGTTGAGGAAACTAGAAGTGCTCATAAGATTACAGGAGATTACTAGTCTATCGAACTGGAGGTAATTTTAAGCCTAGCCATTTCAACCCAATGTAATACTGTTCTTCTAGAGGTTACAAATCAATACCCAAGATTGCATTTAGTGATGACTACCCATGTCCAAGAAGGTTGTGGGCACTATCCCCGGTAAGAATTTATGGTGCCCCATCCACTTTATCCATGTTCCTCTTAAACAGTGTCATAGAGGTACTTTGTTTCACATGAATTGGTAGCTTGTTCCAAAGATGTGGCTGTCACTGGAAGATAAATCTGTCCCTCCAGTGTGTCCTATTTAAGTCACAGGCCATATTTAAGTCCCTGAAGTGGGTAGCCCTAAACCCATTTGTTTTATGGATCTGCAGTAAGTTCATTAGGTTTGGGGCTTGGGTTGCTGTGTAGGCCAGGCATTAGTCTATATGATACGGAGTATAGTGACAGGGATTTTAATCGGTCCATGTAAGGCACATGCTGGAGACCCTTGATCTTCTTTGTTAGAAACCTCCGAGGTCTCTCAAGCTGCTGTAGATGCTTAGTGCAGTACATACCAAATGGGGCATTATACTCAAATATGGGCTGGATAAGTGCCGAGTATAGGAGGGTTATAACTTCTTTTGCTCTCAAGGTGATGCTTTTACTAATGAAGTGAACTACATGGAAAGCTTTCCTTACAACAGTAGACATATGGTGGTCAAACTTGAGATCACAGTCAACCTGTGATTCCACGCCCCTTACCACTTCATGGGTATTTAGGGTATTGTTATGTATTTGATAGTGTGAAGGGACATTGTTTGTGCCAAAAGGAATGATGATGCATTTCTTTGCATTCAGTTTGAGACCGTGACTAATACACCAGTCGTTGGTCTGTGTGAAACCCTCCTGCAGTGTACTGACATCATTTGGGGATTCAATGATTACACCTAGTTTGCAGTTATCTGCAAACTTGAATAGCCACAACCCCTTAGTATTGACCTGATCTTCTGAGAAGCATATACCAAACAGTAGGGGGGCCAGCACTAACCCCTATGACACATCAATGGTAACGGGTCTGCTGGTTGATCTGGAATCACCAATTTTGATAGTATGTGTCTGGTTTGTGAGCCAGTTGGCAATCCATCTTACAACAAAGGGGTTTACATTCAGTTTGCTAAGTTTATTGGTAGTGCCTGAATGTGAGATTGTGTTCACTACCTTTGCAAGTTGAGGTATGCTGTGTGCACAGGTTTGCCCTCACCAATGACATTGGTCAGACTATCAAGGAAATCCACTCGATTTAACAGGCAGGTTCTGCCATTCATGAAGCCAAACTGGGTAGGCTCCAGAGTTTGGAGGTCAACTGTATCTTTATTTATGAGGTCCATAATGATACATTCCATGGCCTTACAGATGAGACTGGTCAGGCGTATGGGTCTGTAATTCCCTGAGTCTGTTGCTAGGCCACCTTTGTAGATGGGAATAACTGTAGCTGTTCTCCATTCAACAGGAATAAACCCTGTGGTTAGGCTATAATTGAAAGAGTACAGTGGTGATGCTAGTTTATGTTTTAGCCTGTTTAGAATACAGCCTGGGATATCATCTGGTCCCACAGAGGCCATGTTTTTTTGCCATGGACAGGGCTTTGAGGATTTGCTCTTCAGATATATAAGGTGTGTGTGTGTGGGGGGGGGGGGGGGGGTTGTTGTAAGTTAGAATGGGATAAGGGAGTGAAATTTTC
This sequence comes from Protopterus annectens, assembly GCF_019279795.1. Classification (NCBI taxonomy): domain Eukaryota; kingdom Metazoa; phylum Chordata; order Ceratodontiformes; family Protopteridae; genus Protopterus; species Protopterus annectens. The sequence goes on along the minus strand of NC_056725.1, from coordinate 1,979,599,341 downwards.
ACCAAACCTATCTGATAGCAGGTTTGCTATCTCTGTGGGGTCACTGAGTGTGATACCATTGGCTACCAGTTCTGTACATGCTTGGTCCTACCCTTTAGGTTACCTACATAGCTGGAAAAGGCCTTATGGTTATCCTTGGCAGTTCTTGCTAGGTTTCCGTCAAAGGAGCTCTTGGACAATTTGGCAAGTTGTCTTATTTGCCTGTTAAGGCTGAGGAGGGTGCTTTTCCATTGTTGGGTCCTTGTCTTTGTTTTCTTGGACAGAAAATTTTGCATTTATTGTAGGGTTTGCTGATACTGGAGGTCCACCATTGCAGCTTGATTTTACTTGGGGCTCTGGCTTTCATTCTATCTGATACAGCCGAGTTTATACACTTATGCAAGCGATTGTACAGGGCTTTAGTTTAAGCTTCGGCATAGTTACCACATTCAGCTTGGGGTGGGGCTTGGTATGCATTTATCCCTTCACCTAGGTGGGTATAGTTTTGTGAAATTTTTTTGTTTTGATTTCATCCTTTGTAAGTTCTGGTGTTAGTGTCAGTTTCAAGGTGACAGATTTGTTGCAGCAGTGCACCTGTTTGACATGTTGGTGAGGACCAGATCTAGAATGTTTGTTCCTCTTGTCAGGGTATGGACAATTTGCTCCAGGGCATTTGAATTCACAAAGTCAAGGAACTTTTGTGCTAGTGAGTTTGGGCTAGAGTAAGTTTCCCAGTTGATGGTGGGATAATTGAAATACCCATAACCAGTGTGCTTGGTAAAATTTTGATTGTCTTCAATTTGGTTAAGTAGGCTTCATGAAATCCATGACCCATGGAGAGGAGGAATCTGTAACTGGCTAGGACTTTAATGGGGGTCTTACCCATTGTAACCTGGACCTGGAGTAACTCCTTTGTGTTGTCAAGTCTAACTAGATGTGAGGTGAGTTTATCTCTAATATAGAATGAAACACCACCTCCTTTGGTTTTCACATGTTCCTTTTGTGGTCTAAAGGTGTGGAAGGCATTGCAGTCTTGCAGGGTTAGGGTACACTGTGAGGCCTCAAACTATGTTTATGTGAGTGTACAGACATTTACATATTCTAGTGATAGAATTGCTTCCATGGAGTGCAGTTTTTGGTTTAAGCTCCTAGCATTAGTAGCAAAAACCTTATTTTGTTCCGATTGGTTAATTTTACATTGGTAATGTTGTTTTCTAGACCTTGCCTAAAAAGGCACTATGAGGGAGGCAAGAGCCTTTGCCAGCAGACAAAAGCCTAGGGGTGTCAGGTGCAAACTGTATCTCACAAAGCAGCGAGGTTTGTTGACCATAGCTTCCCAGGCAGACAGGAACTGGATCTACTTGGAATGACACCAAAAACTTAGCCAATTATTGAAATCAATCATTTTTTGTTTATACTGTGGCATCATTCTAGGTGAGGGTAGTTTGCTGCTCAAGGCTAGGGACATACCTGCCTGGAACACATACTCAGAGAGCTCGATCATGTCTATCTTTATATAGGCCAGTGAGGTATGTCTCATGTCATCCATATCAACATGAACTATGACTGAATCATAATGGTACTTGTTGCTGCGAGACCTGAGTGCATGCGTGATTTGGCGAATCCTGGCATCAGACAGGCAGCTGACTGCGACTTTTTTCTTGTCCATCTTGGTGAGTGGGACATCCTTGTGTCTCACTACTGAGTCTACAAAGCCAAGAAAACTTGTTTTTTGAGTGTTACACCTTACGGGCTTGGTGGGTGGGACCCTGTGTTGCCATGTGTCATGGGTGCTATGGAGACTGTGTTAGCTGTAGCAGACTTGTGTTTTGGAGGTCTCTGGTGTTTCAGTAAGTTTTTTGAAAGAACCTCCGAGTGTGTGGATTTACATGTTTAATGCGTCCTGTTTGTATGAGTAGTGGAACTATGTGAACAGGTTGTGGTCTGTGAGTTGATGGCCTTCTCTGTGTTACTGTTTTGAGTGAGATAGAGCATGGATTCTTGATTCTTGGTGTAAATACAACTCTCACACTCTGTACTAGACTGTGTTATTAGTAGAGGGTTGTCTGTGTACATGAGGCAATTGCCACCTGCCTCAAGATACCCAAGTCAACAAGGCTGGCAGGAGAAACAAAGGTAGTCCAACTGTCCATAATGCTAGGTTGAAGGCTGTTGTTACTAGGGGTGGCTTTTCAGAAATGATCATGGAGAAGCTTGGTGAACAGATATTTCTGCTTGGGTTTTAAGGGAAAATTTGTTGAATTTAACTGTCTGGCTTTGGCACATAATTGAGTGTTAGTGAGCCGTGCTGTGCGACATCAGATGCTGGGCCTAAATACCAAAAGCTAAACCTTAAAAAAAAACTCTAACAAATTCAAAAGGAACAATGAGAAAATAGAGTCAAATATAGTATCCTCGATTGGATACTTATTAACAGCCACCCCGAAAAGTACAAGTCAGGTACATTACCCAATAATCTAAGTGATCACTACCATAGCTATATTATTAGTCTCAAAGCCGACATTCCCAACCAGCCCACCTACAAAACTATAAGAAACGTCAGGAACTTTAACCTTAACAACTTCCAAAAAGAACTCAAAGCATGTAACTGGAATGTCTTGAAATGACTCCCATTACAAGAAGCAGTTGAATACTTCAGTACCAAATTTCTGGCTATCCATAACCACCATGCTCCTACCCATACCATCCATGTAAAAGCCACGGTTGCACCATGGTTATCTAAAGAAACAAAAAACAAAATTAAACTAAGAAACAATGGCTGGGCTAGGTGGCATGTTACCAAAGCCCCTATGGACCAAGTAAGATACTGGCAGCTAAGGAACCAGACCAAAAAATATGTTATTCTACAACACAAATATCAGCTAAAACCTCAAATGTACTGGGCTGGTATTAACAATCTTCTCCACCCAGGCCATTCCACCACTCCTACCCCATCAGCTGCCCTTGATAAATCCCCTGTTGAAATTGCAAACCGCTTCAACTCCTTCTTTACTGAAAATATCCAGTCTCTAGCTACCCATCTCACTCCATCAGACACAAACACCAGCTCTGGCACATCTAACCCTGATCCACCCAGCATCCAACCCACCTTTACCTTTCAAACCGTACCTACCAACCTGATCCAGACCTTACTCAAAAAGCTAAAACCTACTACACTAGCTGCTGACCACCTCCCAGCTGAATATCTTCAAAAAGGAGCTGATGCCATAGCACTTCCCATTTCTATTCTGATCAAGCAGATCCTTCTCAGAAGGATCCATCCCAGCAATATGAAAAATATCACATGTTATGCCTCTCCATAAAGGAGGAAGTGCCACAGAATTTTCTAACTTTAGACCTAAAGCCGTTCTTTCACCACTAGCTAAAATCATGGAAAGATGCATACACAAACAAATCATGCACTTTCTTATTCAAAACAGAAAGCTCGCCGACTCTCAGCATGGCTTTAGGCCATTCCACAGTACCACCATGGCTCTTCTATCTTTCTCTAATGTCATCAGTCTTTATTGTAACAACAACAAACTATCTTCAGCACTCTTCCTATATCTGTCAAAAGCTTTCGATATGGTCAACCGTCAGCTACTGCTCAGTACCCTACAAACCATCAGTTTAGACCAACACGCAATACAGTGGTTTCACTCCTACCTAAATGGTAGACAGCAGGCTGTCTTAAGGCAGACCAAGCTGTCAACCCTACTTCCTCTAACCCTAGGTGTCCCACAAGGGTCCATAATAGGTCCCCTTTTTTTCTATATCTTTATCAATGATTTGCACACCATCATCCCAGGAGCCACCTGCATCCAATATGCAGATGATTCAATGTTAATATGCTCCGCCTCCTCTCTTACACAACTTCTAAACCTCACCCAGACCACTTTCAGCATGGTAGAAACATGGCTAGATAATCGCCACCTGCTTCTAAATCCTAACAAAACCAAGCTACTACTTTTCCCCCCTAACCGTAGAATTCCTCCTCCTTCCTTCAACATCAAATCTAGCAATGACACCATTACTCACCCCCCTAGCTAGGGTAGCTATTGCAAGATCACACCTCCTCTCTACCCTTATGTATGCCTCACCTGTACTCACCAACCTATCCAAAACCGATCTCAACAAATTATCAGGATGTTACAATCATATAACCAGATTCGCTACAGGTATGGCTTTCAAGACCCACCATTGCCAGAACCTCAAAGCACTGGGATGGCTAGAGTATCTTACACTTTTACAATTCGACCAGCTTATAGTAGCACATAAAATACTCCATCAACCTAACATCCCTGCCCTCGAAAATATTTTCACCCCTCATAGTGCCCCCAGGCCATTATGCTCAGCTGATAAACTAATGATACTGACCCAAAAATCCAACAACTCTGCAGGTGATGCTATGTTTGCCAACTCAACCAGTAAAGTCTGGAATCTGCTCCCTATTACCGTTACCAAGTAAACCTCACTACCCATATTTAAAAGAAAACAAAAAAAACCTCACATCTCATTGGCTGTGCTCTTGCTCTAAACCTGAGTAACAACTTCACTAATACATGTCTTGCTACCCAACCTGCTGTTTAGCCAAGTATCTATGCCTCATAGCATTTGAATGTCTAAGCATTGTGAATTATGAGATATGACTGTATTCTATGTTCACATTTTCTGTTACGTCTTTGCCAATCAGATGTAAATCTGCATATTGTGTATATTGATATCTGCCTGTATTCTTTGTCTATATTTTTCTAAACATGTCTGTCTGAGTTTATCACTCAGTGATGTATGTACTGTCTCTTTTTTGGTATGTGGAGCTTTTCTCCGTGGGCCTCTGCTGAAAATGGACATATAACCAGTTGGACTATCCCGGTCAACAAATGTAAAATAAAATAAAATAAAAATAAAATAAATTAGGATGCTTATTCCAAGCCATAAACTGGCCTACATTTACCAGTAATGTGCCAATCAAACACAATTCTCTCACAAAAGTGCAGATAGACCCCTTCCAATCCTAGATGGCCTGGAAAATGTGCCGAGAACAAACAAACCACTATAAACAGTTCCAGAAGCAGCAGGCCTGGATCCGGACTATGCTACAGCCACTAGCTACCATAGTTTCAGTGAGAAACACTAAAGAATATTTGACACAGCAGAAAAACAGCTGTGAGACACTGAAAAAAAATTTAAAATAGAAGAAAATCAGCCAGGATGCTCTAAAGAATGATTTAAACAGTTAACAGATCAGTTAATTAAGTATTGCTTGGTGGAAAAACCATAGCAGGCATAACAGATAGTTTGAAACAGTGAAAAAATGCCAGTAAATATTTAACAAACAGTGGAAACAACAAGAATTTATTTATTTATTTTATTTTATTTTACATTTGTTGACCGGGATAATCCGACTGGATACATGTCCATTTTCAGCGGAGGCCCGGGGAGAAAAGCTCCACATTGAGAGTTATTTATATACATGAGAATTACATTGTTACATAATAGTACAATTGGTTATATGAAAAAAAAAAAAAAACAAGTGAGGAGCAAAAAGTTTTTTTTTTTTTTTTAACGACTGGAGTTGCAGGTCGCAAAGTCATACTGTGGATGTAATCAATACAAGCAGAAAAGATGTTAATATAAAATTTTCGATTGGCCCCTTAGAGAGGTGTAAAGATAATAGTAGGTAAAGAGGTTTTAGATTACAAGGTTGATAGATCTGGAACAGAAGGAGGTCACAGCATACTACCAGAGTAATATGTAGAGAGAGGATAAAAGATAGATTCAGCTACATAGAATGGGGGTTAGTCAGGATGTGAGCATTGGCATAGCCAGTGAGACTTGTAATATTGGATTAGACTTTTTTTAAAGTGGGATAGGGAGGTAATGTTGGTGATACTAGAAGGAAGGGAGTTCCATATTTTGGCAGTGACGTTGGCAAATAGAGCATCACCACCTGAGTTATAGGATCTTACTTTATGAATAAGTGGAATGTTAGAGGAACGTAGGCTGTTTAGATTGGTATATGGTATGACTAGGTTCTTTAGTGCTGGAGATTTATCCAGATATTTGAGTATTTTAAATGCCTCGATAAGTTGGGTTTGCTGAAGGAGGTTTGGAAGTTCTATCCATCCCAGGTATTTTAGGTTATTACAGTGATGGGTTTTATGCGGCGTACCAGTAGCAAATCTGGCAATGTGATTATAAGAACATGATAGTTTATTTAGCTCGGTTTTGTTAAGCTTGGTGAGTACAGGGGATGCATAAAGAAGTGTAGAGAGCAAATGTGTGCGGGCAATGGTCACTTTTGTCATTGGAGTTAGAAAGGATTTGATTCTATATAGTGACCCTAGTTTCTTATTCACGGTTTTAATAGTAAGATTAATATGTGTATCAAACTTGAGTTTATTGTCAATGGTAACTCCTAATAGTTTAGTATAGGGGTCTGGAGTGATAATCGTACCGTTGTTTGATTGTATGGTAAAGGTAGTGTTGGGGAGTTTATGGGTTGGATGGAAGAGTAGTAATTTGGTCTTTTTTGGATTAAGGATTAGCTGTCGTCCTGATAGCCAGTTTTCTACATCTGTAAAGCAGGATTGAGTTTTGGCTAGAGTTTTATCTAGAGATGTGTCTGAACATAGTAATGTCGAATCATCGGCGTATTGTATACAGGTTGCTTCAGGGATGACTTTATGCAGGTCATTGATAAAGACTGAAAAAAGAAGTGGTCCTAGTATGGATCCTTGAGGGACTCCAATGGTATTAGGTAGGAGGTTGGAGAGTTTATTGTGCCAGAGTACTGCTTGTTTCCTACCTGAGAGATAGGCATTGAACCAGCCCAATGTTAGGTTGTCCAGGTGGAGATTCTTTAGAGTATTAAGAAGTAGTTGGTGGTTGACCATATCAAAGGCTTTTGAGAGATCCAGAAAGAGAGCAGATGATATATTTTTGTTGTTGCGGTTTTGATTTATGGTATCCATAAAAGAGAGTAGGGCAGTAGTTGTGCTATGGCTGGGTCTGAAACCATGTTGTGAACTGGTCAGCAATTTGTTCTGGGTAAGATAGTGAAGTAGTTGCTTGTGTATGCATTTTTCCATAATTTTGGCCAGGGGGGACATTATGGCTATTGGCCTATAGTTTGATAATTCAGTGGATGAACCACCCTTATGGAGTGGGATAACGTGGGATATTTTCCAAATTGTGGGGATATTCGATTCTGTGATGGTACGATTAATTAGTATAGTAATGGGGTAGGCTATGACATCAGCAGCTACTTGTAAATATTCGGCTGGGAGTAGGTCTGCAGAGAGGGTAGTTGGTTTTAGCTTTCTTAGTAAGGATCTTATAATGGAAGTGGTGACAGGTTGTAGATTGAAAGTAGGTATGGTTTCTGGGATGTTTTCGGTTTCTGGGCAGCAGGTAGCAGATAGTTGGTTGGCTAAGGTTTGGATAGTATCCGTGAAAAAAGTGTTAAAGGTATTGGCTACCTCTATTGGAGTTTTATCAGATACCTTCTCTGGGGTAGGAGTGGAGGATTTGCCTGGATGAAGAAATTTATTAAGACCAGCCCAGAATTTTTGAGGGTTGCTTTGGTGTTTATTTTGTAGTTGGCAATAGTAGTTTTTTTTGTCAGCTAGTATAGATTTTTTTGTTGCATTTCTTTGCTGCTGGAATTTTATGCGGTCTAGGGGTAATTTGGTTGTGCGCCATATTTCCCATGATTTGTTTCTAATTTTAATTTTAGATCTAGTTTCTTTAGTAAGCCAGGGAGCAATGTTTGTTTTAGTTTTGATTAATCTTTTAGGAGCATGTTTATTTTATAGGTTTTATTAAGAGAGCAGATGATATATCAAGTATGGCTAGGAAGGTAGTATTAAAACTTGATACTGCCTCCTCAAGAGGGAGATACTTTAGAGTAGCCCAGTTACAGGATTTGAGTTCTGTCAGAAACTTTGAAAGGTCGAACTGCTTCTTGTTTCTAACTGACCTATACATGGGAGTTGTATAGAAACCTGTTTTATTTTTCCTTACATATGTGATGAGGTGATCACTAAGGTCATTTGGAGCGGTCACGGACATATATGTGTGGGGTTGGCTATTTATTAAGATCCAATCTAGAATACTTTCTTTTTGGTTGGTAAGCTTGCTAAACCGTGAAAACAGCAATAAAATGTGATTTTTGCAGGCACAGTGTAGCAGGCAGTTGCAGTATAACAGTGTAGTTTAGTACACAGTAAACAAATACAGTATAAAAGCAGGCAGCAGACAAAAAGTGCAATAAATGGTATAAATAAGCAAAAACAGGAAACTTATGTTTTTTCGGAAGCTCAGAAGCCTCTAGTCATCTGGCATTTCAGCTCACAGTGCTGTCTGGTAGCCCACCTGAGTTCAGCTCGGTACAAACTGGAGATGAAGTGCCTGAAAATGGTGGTAAGATACACACTATGGGGCAGATAAAGAAATGAGGACATAAGACCAGAAGCCAAAGTAGCTCCAGTTGAAGAAAAGATTAAAGAGAATAGGTCATGATGGTTTGGTAGTAAAACAGAAGGCAATCTAGTGAAAAATATTAGAGCCATACAGGAAGAAGACAAGAGGAAACAAGAACATCCAGCAAAGAGGTGAATTTGTTGTGTGAGAGAAGATCTACGCCAGTCAGGCATGAGTGTCAAAGAAGATAGGCAAGTGGTACTGAATAGAGAGAGATGGCGACAGTTGATACTGCACTCATACCCCATGCAGAAAATGGAAAAAGGGGGTTGATGATGATGATGAATTTGTTCTGTTTCTCCTCAGCTCTCACACTTACACATATTCAAGTGAAAGACTTATTCTGTAAAAACGCCTGTGCAGATGATAATAACTGTTCCCTGCCCTTTGCTCAGTCTGTGATTGGGTTGTTAATGTCTGACACACAGACTGGCCAAAGCAATGCATAAGTAGTCAAAGTCTGTTTTTCCTGTGTTTCCATCATCATTTTTCATATGTGACTACTCTACTTAAATGCTGTAGTAGTCGTACTGTAGAACAGCTTCCTCACACACCTTTATAAATCAGGATGGGAGTACTCTGGCCTCTGCAAGAATGTCTGACTTGGGTTATATCTAACGCAAAGAGTGGTCAGTCAATGTATGTGTAAGCACAGTCAGTTTTGCTGCTATGCATCATTATAACTGTCTGTATCTACTGAAATCATATATAGGTTCATGTGGTCTGATCTTCCCATGTAGGCATCATCATGTTTACTATCGACTTTATCTGTTTCTTAATATTTAATTAAGATGTTAATATTTGCTCAGAAAAGCTTAGTTAACTCCCTGTGGTAATGGTATGAAGACTGCCCTGACCTTAGACGGCCTATGTCTGATGACTAGAGTCGCCAGGAATGCATGGGTCAACACACTTGGGTTTGCTTCTGTGCATCACTGCTACCCTGTGTATCCTCTTATCTCTTACGTAAGTTATGTAGCAAGGGTATGTGCATTTCACTGCCTCAGCCAGTGCATGGCATATTGTGCCTGTCTCTGTCAGTCATGGTCATCCCTGCTTTTGGCTTCTCTTCTGACTCCTCATATGTCTCGTCTACTCTGGCCTGTAGTGCTGGGAACTATGGTCCCTGTAGTGGGTCACCCTGCTTTAATTGTTTTCTAAATATTTTATTATGTAAGATGGTACACACAGTCAGTATTTTGACAGAGGTGGCAGGGGATATAGTGCAGGGGACTGCCAGATGTGCCCAGGCAGTGGAACTATGACTTGAGCAATCTAAACACACATGCTGTATAAAGTTACTAGTTTTTCTACATTAACATACATGACAGCTCATAATATGGTCATTAGCATATAGCTCTGCTAACCCTTGTTTTCAAGCCAGCAACATTTTGTTATTGAGTTTTCTGCATTGTACTCACTCAGCTTGTTGCTATTCATCAAGCAAATATGCTTAGCACAACATTGTAGACATTTCTTCATCCCAGACAAAGCTTTTTATCAGGGTAGAAAACCTGTATCCCCTATACCCGCCTGAGCCTGCATACACCAACTGCATGGCTATGCAAATATGAAAATAGCAAATGTGCAGTTCATCTTCATGGTTCAGTAGCTGAACAGATGAAACTTCATCCAGTTTAGCCTTGATGAGTTATGGAAAAGCTTCTTTTGAAGATTGGTTACAACTTTGGGGGAGAAAAAAAATCATGACATTTTGAAGTCCAGCATTTCTGTAATACATTGCAACATATTTACCATGTATCCATGCATGCATAACAAGAAACATCACTTCCTAATAATCAATATATTATTATTACCAGTAGGATGGTTTATGTTGTATAAGGTATAGCATAATACAGAAACCATTCTTTTTTCTTTTTCCTCATTTTAAATAAAGATGTATGCTCTATCCATAACACTAATCATGAGACTCATAACTCTACTAAACAGTGTGCCACTCAACCAAAGCCCCTAAGGTAAAACAGCATGCTCAACACACTAGTCATAGGTGACTCGATAGTGAGGCACACTGATGTCCCACTCACTAGGTTGAATAAAGACAAAGTAACAGTCAGCTGCTTGTCAGGTGCCAGGATTCACCACATAACGCATGCAGTCAAGTCTCTTATTGTACTCTGTCATTGTACATGTGGGTGTGAATGACCTGAGACGTGCCTCCCTGGACTACAAGAGACATGAAGGAGCTCTCAGATTATGGAGTCCAGGCTGGTAGGACTTTAACCCTGAGCAGCATCCTACCATCACCCAGAATGATACCACAGTACAAGCAGAAAATGATTGATTTCAACAATTGGCTAAGTTTTTGGTGTCATTCTAAGGGGATCGAGTATTTATCTTCCTGGGATGACATGATTGACAGACCTCGATGTTTTGACAGAGATGGCCTGCATCTGTCAGCCCTGGACTTCTGGATATTGGCCAAGGCTCTTGCCACCCCTATAGTGCCTTTTTTAGGTGGTGTTCCAAAGACCAAATTACCACCATAAGAGCTACAAACAAATGCAATCTGAGGGTCATGCTGCTCAACGATAGAAGTCTAAATCTCAAAATGCACTCACTCGAAGCATTCCTAAAAATAAAGAACATCAACATTTGTGCTGTAACAGAGACCAGGTTCAAAGCAGCAGAAAGCACTCCTGCATTACCAGGCTATAACTCATTCCACACCTTCTGGCCCAAGAACTTGGACCAAAGCTCCAAAGGCAATGGTGTTTCCATATTCATAAAGGATGCACACACCTACAGACTGGTAACCCAACATAATGCATCAGAGATACATCAGGTGCAGCTAACACCAGGTTCGACAGCAATTCAGGTCATAGCCTGCTATAGGTCCCCAGCCATGTCCCAAGACTCACACTCCATGTTCCTAAGCATTGGTCCAACCTAATACTCTCATCATACTGGGTGACTTCAACTACCCCTCCATTAACTGAGAAAACTACTCATGTACCAATACGCTTGCCCAACATTTCCTGGAATTCATTAATTCCATTGCCCTGGACCATCTCGTTCTTACCCCTACTAGAGGTAGCAGCATCTTTGACCTGGTCATTACTAACATAGATGACTGCTGCTCTACACCAATAGTCAACTTCTCCCTGGTTACATCCGACCACAAACTAATCACCTTCAAAATCCACATCCCTCCCCGCAAAGATAACCACCATGAAAAACTTCTCCCAAGCTAATTTTGGGCTCCTAAAAACATAGGTGGCTAACTTCATTGCACCCATGCAAATGAAGAATAGTTGCATGACTGCCGAATAATATAACAATGCATTATACGAACATGTACACAAATTAATGGATCTTGCCATACCCAATAGAACCAAGATGCTCTCCTCCAAAAAGGAAGCCAATCTGGTGGTTCCCTGCCATAAACAAATTCTACAACAGAAGGAGGAAACTGATGCAGAATAAGGTGAAGTCCCAAGATTGGAAAAACTCCCTTATCAGCCTCAACAAAATGTTGATATCCCTCATCAAATCCTCTAAAGCTAGCTATGAAAACAGAATTGCAGCAGATAGCAAAGACAACCACAAGACCATCTATAGTTATGTAAAGAATCTCCATGGCAATACCCAGATTTGCCCTGAGCTACTGCACAATGGTACATCCTATACCGAGCCAACAGATATTGCCAGTATACTGGCCGACAGATTCAGTGCCAGCTTTGCCCGTCTCCCCCCAAAGGACCAATTACAATACCGGTAGATTGCCAGGTACCCAGTATTACTGCTGCACAGGTTAAAACAGCACTGTCCAAGGCCAAGAATACAAATTCTATGGGACCTGACAATATCCCTGACTGTGTTCTACATGAACTACAGAGTGAACTGGCACCTCACTTGTGTGCCCTGTTCAATCACAGCCTCACCTCAGGCTTTGTTCCTACTGAATGGTGCACTCCTACAGTCATCCCTCTCCACAAAGAAGGAGTGACTACAGACCCTGGGAACTATCGCCCCATTAGCCTGATGAGTCTGATATGCAAAGCTATGGAACGCATCATCATGGACATAATAAACAAGGATATAGGGAATCTCTAAACTCTGGATCCTACACAGTTTGGTTTTGTGAAGGGTAGATCATGTCTGCCCAACCTGGTTGACTTCTTTGAGTCAGTTACCAGAGCTGTGGATGAAGTCAAGGTGGTTCATACAGCCTATCTTGATCTGGCCAAGGCCTTTGATTTCATTCCCCACTCAGGAATCATAGAAAAACTCACTAAGCTAGGCATCAACCCCTATATCACTAGGTGGGTTGCAAACTGGCTCACAGATAGAATCCACAGTGTGAAAGTAGCTGACTCAAAGATTGCTGACCAGTCACGAGTGGAGTCCCACAGGGTTCAGTCCTGGGTACTCTCCTGTTTGGTATCTACTTCTCTGAAGTCCAGGCCAACATGAAGAAACTCTGGCTGACAAAGTTCGCAGATGATTGCAAGTTGGGATCTATTATTAACTCCACAAGTGATGTTGACATCCTACAGAAAAGCCTCACTGAGACCAACAATTTGTGTCAGAACATTGACCTTAAGCTCAATGCCAGAAAATGTGTCATCATCCCCTTTGCGGAAAAACCCAGTTCCCATGAATTATCACATCGATGGTATTCCAATCAACACAGAAGGCATTATAACACATCTGGGAACACAGGTTGACAGCAACCTCTCTTTTGACCACCACATTGCCACTGTGGTCAGAAAGTCCTTCTATGTGGCACATCTCATTACTAAGGGTTTTGCATCCAGGAAGAAAGAGGTCATTGTCTACATCTACTCTTCCCTCATTAGGCCAATCATCAAGTACAATGCCCCATTTGGCATGTACCTCACTAAACACCTGCAACAACTGGAGAGGCCACAAAAGTACCTCACAAAGAGGATCCTAGGCCTTAAACACTTGTCCTATATGGACAGACTCAAAAAACTCTATTCTCTGTCTCATATTACGCACTTAGAGGTGACCTCTGCTTAACTAACAAGGCCATGTCTGACCCAGCTCTGTTAGAAATTATACATATAAGGAAATCCCAATCCCTTCGCACCACACGCTCAAGAGACCTCAACCTCATTACCACAATCAACAGAACATGCTGGAGGGACAGGTTCATAACCCAGACACTGCCCAAGCTATGGAACAGACTTCCCATATATGTCAAACAGAGCACCTCACTGGTGCTCTTCAAGAGAAATCTTAACGAGTGGATGGGAAATAGACAATTCACCCCGGGGATCACTCCAGTGGCTCTACTCGACAGAGGCACTGGGAACTAAGGTCGGGTGGCACGATGCCAGGGTAATCCTATGGGCTAGGCTTGTAAAGGCTCCAGGGCCATTAGCCTAGCTTATGAACCTATGAACTTTTGCTTTATATCTGTGGTTTACCCTTCCAGTTTTCGGTATTAATTTCCAATACCTGTTTTACTTAAAAAAGCATTGTTATATGCACCATTGTAACATAAGAGTCCTTAATAACATTATTCCTTATATCAGATTTAAGTGTTAGTGCTTGTTCTGCTTCTATTAATTTTTAAAAGACATATTATTATTTAGTTATTTATGCAGTATATTGTTTTACACCAACTGTAAAGGAAAAAAAAAAAAACAAGAGAAAAGTATGTCATCTTAACAAAAAACATAGTAAAAGGAAACTCATGGATACAAGAAACAGTAAGATTAATTAGGATCAAAGCAGAACAACCTTCATGTCCAGTTAACTGCATGAATAATTTTAATAAATTTCTAAGTTAAAGTTGCGGTCATTTTACATTTTATGAATATAAATGTTTATGTATGTGCCTACTCTATATGGTTTCCCTCTTTTTATATATTCACATTGTTCTTTTAATCATGATTGGAAGCAATTAATGAATTATTGACCTTAATAATATTGTAGTGTATGGATCACACTGATTATGCTCCTATATCTGAAAAAAAGACAAATCAGTTAAGCTTTATAGCAATTAATGCAAGGCCCGACCTTAACAAATGTAAAGCACCCCCCTGCTAAAGTTGTTAAGGTCATATCCAGTGTTGTGCAATAAAATCTGCCAGTACAAATGACAGTGGTAGAATAAATGATTTGTTTCTGCTTGCTGTCTGTCAATAACATGCCCCTGACTTCTTGTTCTAAACCAAGAAAGTTACTAGAATAACTGGATGTGGGTTTGCTTGATTTTCTGAAGGATACTAAGTTTGAAACTTAAATGTATGTCATGATTTAGTGTCTCCAATCCTCATTTGTCTGAAAGCAATGGACGTTATTGTGATTCTCAACCACTGGCCCAGTAATCAAAGAGCCTCAGTCCTCACCACTAGTACCAGTGGGGGGACATAAATTTAAAGAATGACAAGTTACACATAGTATTTCCAGATGCAGCTCGATGCATCAACTGCAATTTCCGTTAAGAGTACACAGAGACTGCAGTCAGTCCGGGGCTGGTTTCACCCTCTTTCTCCTGATCCCCATAAAGACTCCCCACTGACACAGCTATAAGGTTGAGATCTCAGCTGAGTGGTCAAGCCAAGACCTCCTGCACCGTTTCTATCCAACCCATTGCTTCATGTCCCTGACCAAATAGCTAACACACATACAACTTGAGGTTTGATTTAAACACAGAAACACACACACACACACACACACACACACACACACACACACACACACACACACACACACACACACACACACACACACACACACACACACACACACACACACACACACACACACACACACACACACACACACACACACACACACACACACACCTGGGAAAGGCTGGCACAGGTTTACTAGCTATGCCTCCTTCTGCCCAGACTATAAGGTAGTTATCATTGCCACCAGCCACATCCTTATCAGCTACTATAAGGTCCTTAACAAAAGGTGTCCAATCTTACTGTTTAATGTTACTATCAATATAAATGATAGTTTAACCAAGAGCAAGACTATTACGAGTGGCCCACAGTATCACCAAATAAGTATGCAAGTAATCTCAGAACTTTCATATATTTCACAAATATCAGCCACAGTGAAAGGTTTAACTATATTTAATAATAAATAATAAAAGAACAAGAAAATATTCAGTATATAATCACAGTAACATCAGATTTCAAAATCACAGGAAATATTTAAGACATTGCAGGACAGTCTCAAATAAATAAAGTAAAAACATCTAAATCAAGCTTTGCTATATTTCTGACTATATCTAGTGAATTATTATATTCTAGTCGACTTACTTACAGAGCAAGCAAGGCAGATGTGGTGAGTGGGTCTTCCAGCTGATGTTGTCAGGTCAAAGAAAAGTACAGAATCCTTAGTCTCTCACAGAGAGTTCTTAAATTAATATTTCAAAAATTACTGCTGAGATAGCTTGCAGGATGACATCACTTCTTGTCATCTAACTCTATCCCAGGTAAAAACCCCACTGATGCAGCTGGTAGCATTTAGCATCTACCTATGAAAATACTTAGACAAGACTTTTCTTAGATTTAAGGCAGATCCTGAAAGTCATAAATAATAAAACCACTTACAAGACAATACAGTGATCTTCTAGTTCTAGACATTTTGTCTGTTATTGCACTGAAACTGAAGGATAACATCCTTTCTTATGGTGTGGCTATAAAGTAATTTAATTTCAACTGTTTTTCTGAAGTTTTTCAAGTTAAACATCTGTATTCCAATTTTCCCTTTTAAAATATATACATCTAAACAGTTACAATACAATAGTGTATGTACATTTCTGTTCTATTCCAATAGGGTATACTGTGGATACATTTTAAAGCTCAGTACTTTACAACTGTTTTCAACACACACTTCTGTACCAGCAGTTTGATATGCATATAACATACATTTCTAATATATATATATATGTAATGCAAGCATATGAATCATGTTATTCACAAATGACGTAATTATTTACAAAATTCCAGATAGCTAGGCTGGCAGTATCTCCTTTCGTGACAGTTATAAGGAGCAGACCCAACATATGAGGTAAACATCTGGGCATTTTATGAAAATATGGACAATTGAGAGGCACTGAAGATGAATGTAAATGTAAGGGACTTTATTACACTGCCTTTCTGGCAGCAAACATTAAGTGCTTTACAGCTTTGAAAGATAGCAAAACACTTAGCATTTTTTTTTACTTTAACTAGTCGTACATGCAGCAGTCAAAGCTGCATGCACTACAAAGAATTATGAAGGGGTTTCCAATGCCAACCTAATATTACGTGTTCTTGACATGGATGCCAAGATTCACCTCTTGAGCTTTGATCTTGAGTTGAATTTCTTGGCATTCATGTCTCAAACATATAATAATGTGTATAGCATTGGCTACATGATCATAATCCCTTATGTACTGCATAGAGAGCAGTAATTATGTTCCAATATCTAGAAAAAGACAAATCAGTCAAGTGCTTCAATAGTGCAAGACCCAATCTTAACAAATTTTAAGCACCCCCTGCTTCATTTGTTAAGCTCAGATATCATGCTAGCCAGCTAAATATGTTAGTATTAACCAGCATACAACAGTGCCAGAATACAAATACAGATTTGTTTCTGTTTGCAATCTGTGACAGTCAGGACTGGCCTTTGGTCAACTGGTGCCCTAGGCAAAAGGTGTCTACTGCACCCCACCAACATTACCCTGTGCCCCCATCCTAGTCTACCTATGCAATCCAGATTACTGGAAAAGAGTCCCTGCTAGAGCGTCCCCTAGGCAACTGCCTTGTTGGCCTATGCCAAAGGCCAGCTATGTGCCAGTAATGTTTCCCTGACTTTTTCCAGCATAATAGAATTTATTCTACTGTCTTTTTGACAGTGCTCACTAAGTGCTTTATGGCATTGAAAGTTGGCAAAACACTTGTCAAGTTTTCCTTGTAACTAAATACATGAAGCAGATAAAGCTCCATGCACTACAAAAAAATTATGATTAGGTCCCTGATCATAACCCTTTAGTATGTGTTCTCAAAATGGATGCTAAGATTCAGCTCTCAAGCTAAACTTTCTGGTGTATATGTCTTGAACACATAATCAGTCTGTTATGATCACCATACATCATAATCCTCTATATTTTCTAACCCATATTTTCTTCTTAACTACTTTAACATTTTGTAGTCATAATTATAATGCCATCAACATGCACCTTTCCTTTTACACTTCAGTCGTCTATGAAACACAGTGTTGTCTGCCTAATCAGTGAACACTATTTCTTATGGTACATTCTGCAAACCTTCAAATGCCTATCCAGTCTGATCAATGAGAGTTGTACTCAATAAATGGCAAAGTGCCTGAAATAAATCTTACTGACAAATTATGTTGTTTACCATTTCATTAGAGCACTTTAATTGGCAGTCAGGAGTCCATTCTTTTTTTTAATTAAAATGTGGAATATACAGAAGCAGCCAGAAGAATCCCTACAAATTTCCATAAAATAGAATCTTGCTTGTCTTATTAAGCAATTGTTTCACATGTACACATAGTTCATTCTGATACTTTTTTCTCTCAGTTGGATGGATATGTCATTTTAGCTCCTTAACTGATAACATTTTTTTTTTCAAAACTGATTTCCCCCACTGCTGTCCCTTTTTGCCAATTTCTCCTTCTTAACTGTAAAAGGCTATTTCCGCAAAATGGTTTTATATCCTCGAGTGCAATTTTCAGAGAAAGATACTGAGATGTCAGGTTATAAACGATACTGATACTGTGTTTTATTATCTAAGTGCAATAACATGACAATGCCTAGAATATGTGTGTGAATATTTTCTTCTTTCATGTCATAATGTTAAAATACTTGAAAGCATTACTTTCAGAGACAGATAAATATTATTTGGTTTAACACTGTAAACATCATAATATATCTATGTTTTGAAAACATTCACGTTTGTTGCCTTGAAAGGAATGTTAAGTACATGTTAGGTATAAAGGAAATATTTTAGACCTTTGCAGTTTGCAATTTTCATTGACTATTCATTTTATCCTGTTTTGTCCATACATAAAAGACTAGTGTGTATAAAACTGATTGCCTCTTTCTATTAAAGCTATTAAAGAATGGCAGACAATTTTCAGAAATGTGAGTATTTTATACATCTAGATGCTTCATTTTCTGTTTTTCTTTGTTGCACTTAAAGGTCAGTTACAATCAATTTTACTATAATATTTTCTGATGAAATAATCATTCTCCATTTCAATAAAGCCACTAGGGTACCTCTAAACATTGTTTAAACATTGTTTTATCACATATTGTGCTTGTCCTATATTTAAGTACTTGCTTGGTCCCCTGAGACATTCCTAAATATGTTATTATGCTACCCATACAGTAGCATGATGCACTGATGTCATCTGGCATGAGCCTGTAGTAAAAAGTTAAAAGATTTGTGTCTGGCAGTTAGCACAGAGGACACAGGCTATAACTAGCCGATGGCCTGCTTCCTGTGGTATGGGGTTTCAGAATGTCTTCTTCCTTTTGCCTACTTTGTGACTGAGCAAAACCTTAACCATAGTGTGCTCTAGGGCAATTGGGAAACTGGGCTAAGATCCTCAGAGGTCTCTTCAACCACTAGCATAGTAACTATGAATTATTAAATGAGTAGTTGACAATCAGAGGAAGCAAATTGAGTCAGAATGACTGTCCTTTGGTTGAATTAACTTTCTTTTTTTTCTAAAGTGATTAATATGATTGCAAGAAATATTTATTATTTTCAATTTATCAATGAAACTATAGTTACTGGTCACATTCCCCTCCCACATCTATTTGCATGTGACCTTTCGAATAATAGTAAACAGTAAGTTTTGGGAAGAACTGATGTTATTTTGTCCTGCCATTAAATGGGTTCAGGTTAGCCATGTCTTTGTGTAATGTGCCCACTTTTTTTAACAATGTGTATTGAATGGAAATCGCGGTGGTGCAGCGGGAGTGTAGTCACCTCACAGCAAAAAGTTCTCCCATTCGATTCTTGGCTGGAGCGCCTTCTGTGTGGAGTCTGCATGTCCTCACTGCAGTAGAGTGGCATTCAAAAGACATGCATGAATGGGCGTGCCTTTGTTGAAGGTTGGGCATCGGGCTGGCACCTCTGCACCATAAAAATCGACTGCCAATCATTAGCGGACCAGAGTTCCGCTGTGGCGACCCCTAACCGGGAAAACCCAAAAGAAAAACAACATTGAATAATAACAATGAAGGCCCATCAATATTCCCTATTAATAGATATCTAAGACTCATAGTATGTTTAATAGGTTCAGTGTGAAGCCTATTGTCTTTCTCATGTTCCTATATCATTTTAATTGTTTTAAAGGAATATGTCAGTTCTGTTGATGGTTTGTTAGAGAAATTTATTACTAAATATTTTATAGCATATTATCAGGATTAAAAAAGGCAAAAGAAAACCATATAACAAAGGATGTTATTTTTATGATTATAATAAAGAGATACATGGTGGAAATTAAATATTGAAAGAATGGGGCAAATAATAAGCAGAGCTCAATGGTATACTTTCTGACCATAAAGCCTCCTCCAGTAGCTGATGTGTTCACAGTGGTTTAGTGATCAGCTGTACAGCTCCAAAGACAAAGGTCAGCCCTGATCATGGGTCACTGTCTTCTTTTCTTCTTCTTCTTCTTTCGGCTTTTTCCCGGTTAGGGGTCGCCACAGCGGATCACCTTGTCCGCACATTGAATGGCAGTGGAGTTTTACGGTGTCGAGTTGCCAGCCCGGCGCCCAACCTTCCACAGAAGGCACACTCACACGCACACCTAGGGCCAATTTAGAGTGTCCAATCCACCTGCAGCATGTCTTTGGGATGTGGGAGGAAACCGGAGCACCCGGAGGAAACCCACGCGACCACAGGGAGGACATGCAGACTCCGCACAGAAGGCACCCCAGCCGAGGATTGAACCGGAGAACCTCT